>NW_009231752.1:0-11455 GCF_000690835.1 Fulmarus glacialis
GCTGTAGGTGAGAGTCAGCTCGGCCGTGCTGAAGGCCGCGGCCCACCACTACGGCGCGCAGTGCGACCGCCCCAACAAGGAGTTCATGCTCTGCCGCTGGGAGGAGAAGGACCCGCGGAGGTGCCTGCGGGAGGGCCGGCAGGTCAACCAGTGCGCCCTCGACTTCTTCAGGTGAGCGGGACCCCTCAGCGAGTCTCCCCCGGCGGCCGCCCGCCTCCCAGCGCCCCGGAGGGCGGAGAGCCCCGCTGCTGCGAGGGCGGAGGCCCTCGTCTGCCCTGAAGGTGAAGGTGTTTCGGGGGATCTCCCGGTGTAGCGCGCCCTTGCCGAGCTTTGTTATTCGAGAGCTGGCAGTCACTGGGTTTAATTAAAAATGCCGCCACCATCACGGCCTTCAAAGTCTTTATTCTTGCTTCATAAACTTTAACTCTTGGGGATAGAGGCCATGCCCGTTTTATTTATTTATACGTGAACTTATCCTTTCATAGGAAGCTCCATGGCCTCTGCTCCAGAGAAACTGGCTCAGGTTTTTGTTGGGTTAGCAAAGGAATGCTGGGGGGTGGTGGAAGTCTTGCTGCTGCTGTACCTTGCATCGATATTATGAAATCCAGGAAACCGACCTAAGCTTTGCATTGTCTATTCTCTCAGTTTCACAGGTGTGCTACTGTGCAAGCTCGAGTAGACACACAATTTACCTCTTGTGACCAAAAACGTAGATAAAGGCATGAGCCAGTGTCACGTTCTTAAGTTGCTAGCAGAAGGCCTAGTTTAATTAGCTTAAAGTATGTCCATTTCCAGTATAGCAGCTTGTAATCAGAAACCTCTGTCCTAAGCCTGTCTTCTTGAGCTTAAGATACCAAATCAATTTGGAAGCATTAGAGCATTGTATAATATACACTATGTTACTTAGCAAAACAAGCATCCCATATGGAGGAGCTCTGTACACCAACCTAACAAGAATACCTTCCACGTATGGATTAAGTTATTGCTATTCCTACTTCTAGCTACAGTGATACAAATTTTACTGGTATTGGTATCAAGTTCTGTGTAATGATGCATCAAATACTGACTTCTCTGAAGGCTTTAGGGGTTCCTGAGAACTTAAAACTACGAAACCACTTTATCACAAGTTAAAGTTTGAATGAGTAAGAGGGAAAAACATTAAAGCTGCAACACTTGCTAACAGTTTTCTTTCTGCAATCTTTTACAGGAAGATTAAGATGCACTGTGCAGAGCCATTTACTGAGTACTGGACGTGCATTGACTATACCAACTTGCAGGAGCTCCGTCGATGCCGAAAGCAGCAGGCAGTATTTGATAACTGTGTGCTAGAGAAGTTGGGTTGGGTGAGACCTGATCTGGGAGAGCTCTCTAAGGTAACGTCATACCTTTTTGGTCAGATAGCCAGATTCTTTTTTCCCTTAGGGACATTTTGTTCAGTCCAGGTCTCAAACTCTTCTCCTGGCCAGAAGGTGATTCATGAACTCAACACTGGAAGCTTGAGGACTTTACTAGAAGTCAAGGCTCTGTCAGTGTTCTCCAGGGTTGCCTTCCCAGAAGACTTGCACTTTTCTTAGACAACGCCACTTACTCTTACTTTTTTGCTTTTCCTAACCAGAGACCTTTCCTTTAGGAGTGAAGCTCACACACATGTAGAATTACTCTGTAGTTATGAGTAAAATGCCCCTACCCGCCCTTTTTTTTAGAAGTACTCTGAAGATAGGAGCTGTCAGCAGATCAACAGTGTTTCCTTAGTGGTGTTTGGTACTTCTTGGTAGTTCTTCCTTTAAGTTCTGTCCCGATCTAGCTTTTCAATTAAATGCTGTGAGAAGTTGTATAATTTCTTCTTTTTTCTCTCCAGGTTACGAAAGTGAAGACAGATCGTCCTATGCCTGAGAATGCCTATCACTCTAGACCTAGACCAGAGCCAAATCCGCCCATTGAAGGAGAGCTGAAGCCTTCTCCGTTTGGCAGTAGGCTCTTTTTCTGGTCCTGGTAAAGTGGACAGGCTGTGCTGTAACTAAAGTGCAAAGATGTTACTGCTTGCAAATGTAAATTGTCCAGTATGTGTTGGGTATAACTTTAATCATTAAAGAACCCCAAACCGTTACATGGCTTAGTAGACTTCTTTAAACATACTCACACATCATAGCAACTAAAAAATGTATTTCCCTGTTTTGCACAGTGCTGTCTGCAGTCATATAGCCCTTAGGACCAGCTTAACACTAGTAATGTCAGTTGCTTGATAGTGGCTACCAGGCTTGTTCGAGATGTGTATAAATGTAGCCTGAGACTTTGACTACTGTTTCAAGCAATCAAAAACTGGTGTGAGACTTCATTTATTTACTTATTGAGAACACTGTCACTTGGATTGAGGAAACTTTGAGAACAAACAAGTTGTTAGTGTCTTCCCTTAGTCTTGCAACTGCTAATTGTGCATTTTTTCCCAAGGGACGACTTCTGTGTAGGTTTAACGTAAAATCTGTCTTGGAGCAAGGATTTAGTCTGAATCTGTGGCTGTTGCTAGGTATGAGGTCAGTACTGTTTCTGACAAAGATCCTTGTTCTACTTGCCAGCTACTCATGCCTCATGCAGGTAGGTTAGTGGCTTTTTTTTGGGGGGGAGGGGAGGCGGGGGCAGAACACAAACTACTTCATCAGAAAAATCACACTAAAATTTCAACACCTTTAAGGAAAAATTATTTCCTAAAGGATCTTCCTGACGCATTAAGCAGTGTAAGAAGGTGGCTTGTCTTCTGTCTCAAGGCCCTGACTTAAGGGGTTTGGGGCAGATCCATCCCATTGTTTCACCATGATATTCTTTTTTGATAGAGGAGTAAATCAGCTTTCTTAAATTTATCTTTTGTACAATATCTAAGTGATATGTTTCACAGGAAGCAGATCTAGTCTTTCCTCCAGTTCCACTCAAGAAGCAAGAACCTTATTACAAAGGTTAGGAAAAATCAAATGAATTTGTTTTCACAAAGCCATGTGCAGTTTAGCTTGCTCCAGGCCAGATTGTGTAGCCTGAACATAGCAAAGACTTGAATAGTGCTTTGCTCCTTGAGCAGCCTAGCCTTTATTAGGATCTGAAGATTTACCATCTTGTTTGGGGTAAGATTAAACTGTAATGGGTCTGTAGCTGCAGCATATGTTTCTCATCCATGGAGCTAGAGGGAAAATTGTATAACATTTATCTAAAAATAGCTCATGCACTGTGTGGCTCATGGGTTCTTGCTACTTCCTGCTTGGGTGTGTTGACTGAAACTCCAAGCAGGTGCTGTGGCATACAGGTTTGCATTTTAATGTACGTACCACACTGTCTTAGCAGCTTCTTGTCTCAATCTGTGAGATGGTGTGCACCTTTGCAGTTTCTCCTTCCAGATCACTGCCAGCGTTTCAGAGCAGCCACGTATTGCTGAAGAAAGGTAACCTCTTTTCTGCAGAGATTGAAATTAGGACAAACTTGAGGTCTAATTACGTTCAGCTGAGTGAGTGAAATGAGGTTTGGCCAAGTAGAGGATAAATTGTTCTGGGATGTTAACACATGTCATGTCTGATCTTTTGTTGCTGACCCACTCCAATAGTTAGGCAACTTTGCAGAAAGACTTTTTAGGTATTACTTACTATGTTTTGCTAATAACTTACTATTGTCAGCATAATGTATGAAACATTGCACTGCTGAACATCTGCTTTTGAATAAACAGGCATGGGCATTCCAGTAGTCAGCCCCTAATCACAATTAAAAAGTGTTTTTCCCATTAAATTGCTTCTGAAAAGAATGACATGCATAAATAGGGGGCAATTTTTTAAACAGCCTTTTACAGACCCCACCCTTAAGTTGGCTAGTATTGTAAGCAAAAAAAAAAAGTGATTTATGCTGCAGCCTCAAAGGTTTAAGATTGTTCATCTGTTTCATGACATCTGAATCTACTACCTCTTGGGTCAGAGGTGGTTGATCCAGTAATAATGCACTGACAACGTTTAAAAGTCAGAATTAACTATCAGCTTGCCTAGATACCCTCTTAAGTTTCAAGCAGGAGTGGGCAGGTGAATGTACAAAAGAGAACAGCAGAGGAAGACAATGAAGTGATAAAGTCAAGCAGAATTCAGCTGTACTGTGAGCATTTCTTTCATTAACCTCTTTGAGATTGTCTTTATCTCTTGGCTGAATCTCTGCAAAAAAGTGTTGCGAGAAGTCTGTTTCTTGGTGCTTCGAACAGTTCCTGTATGTAGCTATTTCTGTTCAAAATCCTGTGGCTTTACTCAAATGTAGATGCCCCCTTTGGAGCTGTAATGTTTTCTTGGAAACTTCAGAACAAGTGAATGTCAAGATTGAGTAAAGACCATAAAAGTATTTTTGAGGAATGTATCTTGACATTTTTTTGGCAGATGGAGAGCAGACGCGTACAGATTCAACACAGATACTTTACTGGCCATGTGAGAAGTATTATTTGTTATGTTGTAGGCTCTCAGCTCTGCCAGAGCTTCTAATCACGTGTCAAATGTTAAGCCAGTGTCATGGTAGCTTGCCACACCATGGGTTAGATGAGGCAGAACCTGCTCCGTTCTTTCAGATTATGGATGGGAAGGGTAAAATCCTAGTGTAATTTGTAATCTCAATAAGGTAGGAGTGTGCATTTCTGATGCAGCACAATTGTGTGGCACTAGCACAACAGCATCCTTCTGAAAAGGAAGTCCCCCTCTAAGACACCTGGCAGTTTGACTTACTCTGGTCTCAAATGGTTCTGCTTAACTCCCAAAGCAAAAGGGCTGGAGAAGGTGTACTGTTAGCCAAAAAGGCCAGGAGTCCAACGGCAACTGCCACTCCACTTATAGCCATCAAATCTGAGCAAATGGTGGGAAGTAATTGCTTTTATTTAATGCTCTTGTGAGTTTCATAGTTCTGTTGCATGTCATATTATCACTCCTGCTAAAAAAGACTCCCAGGAGTCAGTTCAGGTGGAACTAGCCTTGCAAGCAGTTGTAAGATGAGATTGGTTAGGGCAAAAACCATTCGCATACTCCTCTTCCTCTGCCTTCAGTTGCAATACGGTTCTAGAATGAATGAATAAGGTAACTCCCTGCCCCCTCCCCTCCAAGAAAATTAAAACCTGCATCTTTATGCAAGGATTCATAATTTTAAAGAACCTTGACCTTCAGAACAAGGATACTCCTATAAAGCCAGAGAAAAAATTTAGAGCTCAGGATAACTTTGTAAAATCCTTTTGAAAGCTTGCTGTGTACTCTTGTACTAGAAGCGTTTTGAAACGAATCCGTCTGGATATTAATAGGAGATTTAAGACTCCCTCTTGTGGCTGCATTAAGCTGATCTTGGGCATCTGTGTGAAGATTTTGCCATCAAGAAAGTCCTAAGGCTACTTCAGTATTGCTAATAGAAACTTGATTAGGTCTTTTGTCTCTGCTACAAAATTCACTTGAACGTTGTCTCAACTTGATTTTTCCTACATATGAAAAGTCTTGAATTCAATATGGAGTGAGAAGAGGAAGAAAAATGGTTTGGAAAACGTTCTGATCACCTCAATCACATTTGATGTGACTGAAGGAAGTTAAGGCAGAGCCAAAGTAGATGGAGGTGGTTGGGAAACCCCAGTGTAGATGATATTTGCTTCCCTGAATCCAGAAAGGGGGCGTCCCTGGTGCTGCAGAGAACAGGATGGTTCTGAACCTGCGGGGCCAGCGGTAGCAGTGTGACAGGCAAACATGGGAAGCAGGTTAATTGCAATATTTAACTTCATGTAAAAGCACATTATTTCTTTTTATTAGGAATAGACATGACCTTACTGAATGGTCTTAATAATGCAACCTTGCCCTTCTGTTGATAGTTTTACGTTTTTTCATGTGAGCCCTTCTAGCTGGGGACTTGATCTGAGTCTGTTCTAAGACATCTCTGCATGGTTGAGTGTGGTACAAATAGTACTTTGGCAAAGGGAGAAGATCTGAGAAAATACAGAACAGCAAACTAGAAGCAAAAAGTCTGTAGTATTATTTTGGATATGAAGGCAGTCAATCAACCCAGCAAACAAAAGCAGATGCTGAAAGCCGGGTGGTTCCCAGACCCCAAAGGCAGGGCAGCAACACAGCTCACTCGCCTGTGCAGGGTTATTCCTGGTTTTGGTTTCTTCTTCAATGACAAGCTTCTCCACTCCCTTACACGTGTTGCAAAAGCTTTGGCAAGCCTAATGCATGCATGGGTGCAGGGTTCTCTTGTGTGTGATGTCTGTGCTTGATGAGAGCAACGCAGCGAGAGCAGGCAATGAGGAGAGCTGCATTGCCTGTGTGCTCCGAGTCTGCCTGGCTGGTTGAGAGCTGCTCCAGGCTATCACAGGGCTGGGACAGAAGCAGAAGCTGCTGGACATAAAGAGCTTTGCTGTACCTGACTGGATCCAAGAATAAGGGCTCAAAGAAAAGAAAGGAGCGCATTTAATAAGGTAAAAGCTCTTCTGTCTTGCCTACATCCCAAGCATCTCCCCATTGCTGCTGCCCTCGCTGCCTGTGAAATAGCTTAGATCACGTTTGTCTGTTGCAGACGCCTAAACAAAAGGATTCCAACCTGCGTGTTCCTGTGCTCTTGGCTGGGCTGGCAAACGCAGATGGTTCAAGTGAGTGTTTCGTTCACGCTGTGTTCTGCAGCACAAAATGGCGAACAGCTTTTGCTGTTTTTATAGGGTTTAAATTAATTTCTCCCTTCACACCAGGGGAAATGAGGGCTGGGAAGAACGGCCATGCCTGTTGCTTTGTTAAGCTCGGCTTTGGCTCCGATTCTGGCACCAAGAATGGAAATAAAATACAGGGAAGGGGAGCTTTATAAAAGAGCTATGGGTCTGCTCCCAAGTTGATAGGTTAAACTGCACAAAACACTGACTCTGAGGCACTGCTCTAATATTTGTAAAATCAGCATGGCAGCTCTGTTAAGGGCTATGAGTCACCCTGAGGGTGGTTCAGCTCTTTATAAGTAGTAGCACAGCCTTCTGCTTCCATGCAAACAGGAGCGAGAATTTTAATGGAGTCAGAATTACCCCTTTGGTTAGAGCACTGTCTGACCTCTGCTTTGTTCTCACTGCCTCCTGTTTACAGCTGTGCAGAGAGTGGAACCTGACCCATCTTTGTCTGGGAGAAAAGGACTGGATGGAGCCCTTAAACGTGAATCACATCAATTGTAACCGTCCCCCCCTGCCGCCCCTCCTGTCCCCAGCCCGCAGCTCTCTCCTGCGTCTCAGCTCTGCCCGGCTGCTCCTGCGGGACGCGGTCAGGTGTGGCCCGACTTGGCTTTCGTTTCCAGGAAGCCGCTGACAGCGGGCCTGACCCTGGCCATGTGCACACAGCGGGAGGCTCTGCCTGTCCCCAGGCACGGCCTCAGGCGCTCGTGGCAAGCCTGCGCTCCAGGCTAAACAGAGGAAGGTGAGGGTCAGCAGCAGAGAGCTCTGCCCAAGACTCAGGAAGCACATTTTGGCAGAGGAAAGAAATACAATACAAGCAGGGAGGGAAACTCAGCTTCCATCCAACCCCCTCCAAGAAGCTTTTGGCTCCCTACAGCTGCTGGAGTCTTTACTATCAGTTATTGGGCTTTTTATTGTTACAGGCTTTCATGTGTTTGTTTTCTGTCTTTTACACCAGCATGTTGCAGAGGGGAAAGAACGGAGCAATACAAGGAGTAGCGTGGACCGGAGGGTAGAGCCCTGCACTGGGGGACAGGCAACCCGGCTTCCCTTTCCTGCCTGTCACTATCTCATTGTGTGGCCTTGGGGCATGTCACTTCCCCCTCTGCCCTGGCTCCTCTGTGCGATGGGGTGGTTCCACCCAACAGAGCACTCTCTACTTGTTTACTTGTCTTTGTCCTTGTAACGTGCCTTAGAGGAATCTTAGGGGGAAGCTCTGCATGGCCACGGCAGGCACAGACCCATCGCTCAAGGGGAGCCGCAGCCAAGCGCTGTTCTCCTTCCCCAGAGCAAGCAACAGGAGCCCAGCACAGCGAGGGTGTGCGGGTGGGGAGAGAAGACCCTACCCTCGTCGCTCAGTCCAGCAGCTGCCTACTGTTTGAAATGCTTTCCTCTGCAGACTCTGCCCGTCCTGCCCTCTGTAAGCACGCTGGCAGGCAGACAACTCTGTGATCTGGAAGGCAGTTGGAGATTGCACTGTCTGAGGGATGGAAGAGGAGAAGTCACTCTGAGCAGTCCTGGAAGGCTGTTTCCCAATTCTGAACACCACGGGTCTCTCCTGTCCTTCAGAGATCATAAGGGCAACACCCTGCTTTCAGCTCTGAGCTGTTCTTTGCAGCAGTGGCAGTGCAATGTGTGGAAATGGCTGCATACAAGGAACCAAGGAGCAAGGGAGGTGGTTACAGGAGCGAAAGTCCCCAAAACACATGTAGCACCAGTGCACAGAGCTTCTCCTTGCAAACACTGCTCTGCTCCCCATCATCACTTGCTCAGAGCCTTTGTTTCTTCTAAGCATGAGTGAAACCAGTTGTGGGATGTTGTGTTCAGGGCATGACATAATCTGAGTCTGGGACTCCACTGGAGGAATCCTTTTGAAGATTTACTAGTCTGGCTAATTACAATAAAACTATGAAGGTGCTGTACTCTAAATGATTAACAGTTAATAAGTGGAGATTTCTGCTTTCTTGCACTTTTTGCTAGGAAACAAACCAGAGCAATTCTGGCTGTGTCAGTGGCATTTTCTTTCAGGAAGGAGGTCTGTCAGAGGCACGCTAACACATTTTCACAAAGCCACTGTCCATCTCTCTGTTGCTGGTAGCAGATAATTTGATTAAAAATATAAGTCGCTTCCTTGCTCCTTTCTCTGTATGTTGCTTTTCTGCATTTCTTTAAGCTTAAGCAGTGACAACAGCCTGCAGGATTTATTTGCTGTTTGTTGACATTTTCACTTTCTGATGCGCATCCTTACATTACCCTGTAGAGTTCAGCTTGTGTCAACTGCAGAGGGATGGTTTGAGGAACGGCAGTATTAGCTGGAAATGCCCCTTCCACCCTCAATACCTCTCAAAATGCCCATGTTAACCATACACTTAAAATCTGAATTTGAGTATCTACTTCCATATATAGTCCCATTTAGCTGTTATTGTCCTTAAAACATTTATTTGCTATCCATTCCAGCATCTTTATCATATTTTTGAGAGGATGTGTCATTACGTGCCATCTGTAATAAGTCCGTAGTGTCTCATTCTCTGCGGCGTACAGGTCTGCTACATCTCAGTGTTCCTGCTAACCTGTACCTGCCTGCCTGCGCGCTGCCATCTCGTCTCCTGTTGATTTGCAAGGGCTGCCCTGGAGTTGTAGCTGGCATCACAGAGGTTAGTACCACACCTACAGCTTTAGCACCCACGGTTCATAGGTGTGAAATTCTGTGCACTTAAACAGAAGCTGCGAGGGGCGAATGTATAGACACGGGAAAGCGATGAGAGAGGGTTCTGGGCTAGGCTGAAAGCTGATGGATGGAGGTGGCAGCGTGACACCCATGAGACTCCAAAGCCCCCAAGAACATCAATAACTTCAAGCCCTGTCTTGGGGTTTCTTTCAGCCATCGCAGGCCAGCTGCCCCATGGATCTAGGGGGGCGAAAGACCCAAGCCCCACAAGCGCTGCTAGAGCCCTGTGTCCACCTGTCTCCAACATTTCCAGAGCACAGGCAGCTCCCGAGGAGCAACCAGAGCTACCGGGTCCTGGCACTGGGCCGAGCCCCTTGGCGGGATGTGGGTGGCTGGGCGCTGGTGTGGCAGGCAAAGGGCTGTCGGAACAAAACTGAATTGAAGTGATTCTTTTCCTCTCCCCTTGGCCTGCGAGGAAATCTTTTTCCATTTACTATAAAACGTGGTCCTTAATAGTGCTGAAGCGTTCTACGTATTTTAAATAAACATGAGTGGATTTGAGCCCAGGAGGACATGAAAGAATGCAGCATTTGCGGGGTACCGGCCCGGCACACATGTCAGCAATTTGGCTGCCTTGTGTACCTTGGCTTTTAAAAAAGCATTTAAAAGTAAACAAATGAAGGAAAATCTGGCAGCTGGATTTCAAAGTAAATTGCTTTCAGCTGATATACCCCATTTCCAGCTTGCTTGGGTAGTATCAAGCCATACACATCCAGCGAGAAGAGCGAGCGGCCAAAGAGAAGAGCGGGGGCGGGAGGGAGAACAAAAGCAGGGAAGTTCTGTGGATTTAATTCTTCCATTTCCTTCCTTTGCACCAAACACTCCCTGCCTGCCACTGCCCTCGTGTCAGACAGGCAGGTTAATGCTTCAGGCAGCAAACTATGCTCCATCTTCTCTCGGCCCCTGTTCTGCCGGGCTCTGCCTCCCTTCCATCAGGCCTGGAGCAGGGATGGGATGGGATGGGATGGGATGGGATGGGATGGGATGGGAGTAGCATCCATGGGATGGCGTTAGCTGGCAAAGAGCTGAGCCTTATGCTCAGCTGCGACCTGGAGCAGTGCTTGAGCTGCTCCATCAAACCCTCGTGCCTATTGCTGCCCCACCAAGCATGGGGAGAGCCCCAACCCCCATAGACCAGCAGGATGAATCCGTCCCTCGAGGGGTCCGCGCAGGCGTGGGCCGGGGCGCTCCTCCCCCGGGACTGCCAGCCCGGGGAGGGCATCACCCCTCCGCCGGCGGAGGGAAGCAGAGCTGGAAATGGCAGAGATAACACAGTCATTAGAGGAGCACGGGCTGTGGCGAGGCCCCGCTCCTCCGGAAGGGCCTGGTGCGTCCCCCGAAGGAGGAGACTCAGCAAATGCTGTCAGATAATAACGAGGTCCCAGGCTGGACAAAGAGGGGAGGTTGCTGAGGTCACACTTTGGCTCAGCTTTGGGCTCCTTCTGCTTTGACTCGCGTTTCCTCAAGTTTATAAAACTTTCTGCGGGTTGGTTCAGTGGAAAGGGCAGAGGAAACTGGTGGGTCTTAAATCCTGGCGGCGTGGGGCCGGGGCAGGGCTGCTCCGAGCCTTCCGACAGACCCTGCACGCACAGAAAATGTGCCCGGGGCTGTAAGCCGTGCATGCTGCGAGCTCAGGGCAAGGGCAGCAGCCATCAAGTGTCCCTTAGGGGCCTCCAGCGGTGACATGAGCTCCTGCTGCAGCACGGGAGCACCCGGGGGGTGCGATGCTGCAGGCAGGGCTGCCCTGGCCTCAGCACCCCTGCAGAGCCCGACGGACCTGAGCAGAGCACGGAAAGCCCTGAGGCAGCCTCGGTGCAAGCACGGTGGCTCGTGGCCCTGCAGGACAGCGTATATAGCACCTGCCAGCATGCGGAGCCGCAGCATTTGTCCGTATCTTTGGGAACTGAGGCTGTGCTGCAGGCGATGCCATGCTCGCAGCGTGCCGCAGCGCTGCCCCAGTGCTGCAGTGCCCCTCCAGCACCCACGAGCCGGGGAGGGAGGCAGGCGGCAGCAAGGGAGACAGTGTCCCTGTGCAGTGCTCGGCTCCCTGC
>NW_009231752.1:11567-11986 GCF_000690835.1 Fulmarus glacialis
CCTGCCGCCGGGAGCCGGCTCCGCTCCCCAGCCATGCTTGTGGCTGCAGGTACAGCTCTGTGCGATGCTCTGTGCAAGGGAGCAATTAATTAGAATGACCCACCCTAACGGCTTTTCTCCTCCCTGTAACTCAGCAAATGAGCTCCCTTTCCTGGCTCGGGACTAAACCTCTCAGGTCCTGGCAGCGCAGAGGTGCTGCCAGCTGTAACCTGCAAGGCGAAACCTTCTGGGTGAGCAACGCAGAAGGCAGAAGGCAGCCGGGGCTCAGCCAGCGTCCTCGGCACGCGCTGCCGCGATCGAAGCCAGCGGGGCTGGCTGCGCCGCGCTCCGGCATGGCACTCATTATCCCTTGGCACAGGAGGCCCCTGGCACTGGTGTCGGGAGCTGGCAGCGCCCGCATGCACCTGCCAGCACCAACG
>NW_009231752.1:12094-12421 GCF_000690835.1 Fulmarus glacialis
CAATTTCTTGGCTCTCATTAATGTGATGGAAAGTCATTTTTTGGGCCCTTTCCCCTCTGCCACCCACATGAGCTGCAGCACCCTGCCCTGGCCAGTGCGTGTGCTGGGGGAGGCTTCTCCCTTCCCGGGAAGGCAGCCTGCCCCCCCTGCAAAACATGCGCAGGGAAGAAGCCACAGGACATAATGCAGAAGGATCTTCCAATTTCTTCAGTTTTTATTTTAAGACAGATAGTTGGCTCCCGGTTGGTCCCTGTGGGTAGCAGACAGAGCTGCTGAGCTTTGCTCTGGCTTGGAAGGCATGTCTGCACCCTCTGGGTCCTGCCAGCG
>NW_009231752.1:12461-13034 GCF_000690835.1 Fulmarus glacialis
GGCCCCCGCCCCGTCTCCCACAAGCCGCAGGGCACGGGGTCTCCTCCACACTGGGAACGGCCACCCCGTGGCTGCACCGGCTCTGGGAACGTTGGTGTCCCCGTGGCACATGCTCCCCAGGGACAGCTTTGCTTTGCCTCCTTCACACGGGGTGCGCGCTCTCCCTGCCCGGCTTTTGCTGCCTGCTCCAGCTGAAGCAGAATGTGGAGGTAAACCACCTTTGAGTGCGCCGGAGGGTTGTGTTTGGTCCCAGAGCGCCGATGGGCAAAGACAGCTGTGGTGGGTGGATGGAGGAAATTGGGAACTGAAATCCCTGAGGTGGGGTTGATGTGAATAAGTGTGGACATCTCCAGCTGATCCGACCACTCCGGGTCCTTTACTGATGTCAGAGGTCGGACAAATACATCCAGAGCAGCCGAGGGTTTGATTTCTCTCCTCCTGAAGGGGTTTCACCGGGAGCTGGTACAAGGGCAGCGTTGGATCTGGCTGCGTGCCGGGGGGAGCGGGACCCCAGGGCCAAACAGGAGCAGCTGCACCCGGGGGTTCCCGCTGGCTCCCATCACCAGCTGACCC
>NW_009231752.1:13438-13919 GCF_000690835.1 Fulmarus glacialis
CCACTGCCACATCCCCAGCGTGGGCAGGGGGACAGTCCCCCAGCACACTATCCCTCCGCTCACCATCCTGCAGCAGTGGCAGCATCAACCTGGGGCACTGCAGCCTCCCACCAAGACGGGTGCACCCCCAGCCCGGTCACGGGGTCCCCAGGGAGAAAACACCTTCATGGAGGGATGTCCCTCAGGTCCCATGGTCAGGTCTTGTCATGCAGCAGCAGAAAACTGGATGCAATCGGGAGATGCATGGGCATGGGGATGGGGATGGGCATGGGGATGGGGATGCCCAATGTGCCTGTGACCCTCCTGCTCCAGGTGCACCGAACCCCCAGGACCACCCAGCCCACAGAGAAGCCCTTCCCAGCAGCTCGTTTCTGGCTGATCCTATAAAGCTGGGAGGGAAAAGGGGCTTCCCCGTGTGGAGCCCGTGGAGCCACCCTGCCTGGCTGCCGCTCTGGTGAGCGCTGCGGGGTGCGGGTGGCAG
>NW_009231752.1:13991-14370 GCF_000690835.1 Fulmarus glacialis
GCGCTGCTGGCAAGTGCTTGTGCCCATGCAGGAGCCCCGTCCCCCGGGACATGCCAGGTAGCTGCAGCCAGAGGGTGAGGATGAAACCTGCTGGCGTTCGAGCGCCCAGAACCAAAAAGTTTCTGGTTACGTGTTCTTGGCACATCTCCTTCACCCTGCGGGATGAGCAAAGGGGCTTTAAAACTCTGTAGAACAGACCAGTTACTCCTGTGAACCGAGAAACATGGGAGGGATGAGAACTGAGCCTGCTCCCGGTGTAACTCGCTCTGTGGACAACGTTGCCAGACCGCGGCACTTCTGGTGACGAGGGTTGCTCAGGGATAGGTTTCATGCTGAAAGCGTTCGTTTTCATATTTATTCTCCAGCTATTTTCCAAACC
>NW_009231753.1:0-287 GCF_000690835.1 Fulmarus glacialis
GGCGTTGGGGACCGGAGGGAAGAGCCGGGAGCTGGAAGCGATGATGGTGATGATGGCAACGCAGGTGAGCTCCTCTGTGTCCCCTTCACCATCCTCATTTCCCTGTTGGCCTCTTGATTCCCCATCTTCAGCCCTTCTCCCAGTCCCAGAGGCACATCAACCACTCTCCCACTGGGATCAGATGTTCCCCCAACCCTGTTGCCTCTCTCTTGCTCCTGAGATGGCAGCACCATCATCTAAAACAAATCTCTGGGGCTTTGCTAGAAAAACAGATAGAGGAGTCTCCC
>NW_009231753.1:314-7094 GCF_000690835.1 Fulmarus glacialis
TACCTTCTCCATCCTGTCCTTCTCCTGGAAAAGCCGAGCTGGGAGACCCCAGGTTCATTACAGGCGTTAGCAGAAGACCTTGCTGAGCCCACACAGATGCAGCTCTCAGCAGTTTCCAAGAGCCACAGCTCTTGTCGTTTATCCAGACTGAAAACCGGGGAGAAAAATCATCTTTTTTTCCTGTAGTAGGTACTTGAGAAGAGGTTGAGCTTCTTCCAGTAGAATATTTTGGAGTAACTTGGCCCTCATTTCTCCTGGTCAGCGGGATGGCACCATGCAGGACCTTTCCAACACCTGCAGGCTTCCCAACCCTGCTGCCGGATCCATTCCCCATCCTCCTCCTCCCTCCTCTGTCTCTCCCAACATCCCGGCTCAACCAGCCCCGCTTCAACTTACTGCAGCTCCTGTCATCTCCTTGCAGCTCCCCAAGTGCCGATGGAGAAGGGGACCATGGCAAAAGATCACGGGAGGTGAGTGGTGGCATGCATGAGTCTTCTCTCAGTGTATAACTGGGCTCTCCGGAGCTGAAGGTCAAGTTTGGACCCATCCATCTCATCCCTTGAGTTCTCCAACGGGCAGCCAACGTTTTAACGAAGACCTTCCATGATAAAACCCGTTGCGGCAGAGCTGACTTTGATCGTTGCATTCCTAAAGCGGAGCGGGGGGCTGAGCCCCAAGAAGAAGAGGAGGAAGAGGAAGATGAGGACTTTGCCGAGGACGATGACCTCACCTACACCGATGATCTGCGCGATGAGAACTACCACCCATCTCTGGACAGGTGAGGATCGCTTAGAGCCGCTGGGAAGGAGCCCATGGACTGGGACCACATGAGAGCCAGTCCACAGGTTCCCAGTCACGCTGTCCCAGTCCAGACGGGTATCACACTGGGAGGGTTTCAGACCTTACATCTCTGCCACCCTCTTGTCTTGCTACAGCTGACCCTAGCAGAGATGGGAGGAGATGGGAATAATGTCCTTATATCCTAAATAAGTTGTTTCTGAGCTCAAAAGGGCACAGACTTTTGGGGAGGCACCTTTTTTCACTGTATCTCTGCCTGGGTGAGGGTCCAACCAATGTCCGACCACGTCCAACCAATGTCCAACCACGTCCTACCACATCCAACCATCTAAACCATCTTGCCTATCCCCCGTCTGTCTTCTCCCCCAGTGACTCTGAGCTGCAGCGACGACAAAGCCAGACCAAAGCTCGGAAGAAACCCGTAAAGGAGGAGCAACCCCTGAATGAGCCGAGCCTGACCAGCTCCAGCCCATCGGAGGAGAAGGTTGGACGAGTCAGGTGAGTTGTGACGGCCGGCATCAATGTGGTGACGCTGGGGACGGGCATCGGGGTGCCTGTCTTGGAGCATCCGTCTCTCCGTGGCCACTGAACCAGCGTTTTGGGGCTTGTTGGAGATGATGCCGCTTTCCGTGCTGAGAAACCAGATGGAAACCATCCAACCCAACAATAAATGATACTCAAACCCTGAGCTCCGGGCAGGGTGAGAGCCGCGTGTCCCCAAGGGGGTTTAATCCGTCGTCCGCAGGGCAGCGCTGCGTTGCTTGGCCTCGTTGGGTGTTGGAGCTTGCAAAGGGGAGGGTCTGGCACGTCGATCTCGCTACGAGGGGGGCTTAACGAGTCTTCATTTCGTCCACCGTGTCTCTCGTGGAGCCGGTCCTGGGGAGCAAGGACGTGCTGCTGGGGCAGAGGTGGCTGCTGGAGGGGGACAAAGACCCCTTAAACCACCACCGTGGTGGGCGTTGAAGCCTCTGAGCAGCCTGGAGGTTGCAGCAGCAAAAAATCCATACGTCCCACCCCTCCACCCCCTGCATAAGCACAGACTGCTGTCTCCACCTATAGATACAGGGCTTCTCCAGCAGCCAGAGCAGCTCTATATGGCCCAGCTATATTGCCCAGCAGCTCAAGCCCATGGGGAGACACGAGTAGCAACGGCACCTCAAGCGTTGGTCAAGGGACAGCTTGATAACGACCACGATGATTTAATTTGCAAGCGGTCTTTGCCACCGCCTGTTTGAGGCTGAGGGTTAGGTTTTAATCTCTCCTTCCCAGCCACGTGGGCTCTAAACTCACTTTCCTGTTCTAAATAAGCTCAAATCATCACTCAATTATTCGCTGCGTCTTTATGCAAGACTATTAAATAGAGGTTGGTCACAAAAGGATGGTCCATGCGCTGCCTCTTGGGTCTGACGCACAAGGAGATGGCACCTTGCTGGATTTTCTTACGCTTTTAATACGACGAGGGCGTTAAAACCCCCTTTTTCGTTGGAGTTAGCCAGAGCGACCACGTAACACCGCCTTGTAACGCATCTTGCCTTCGTGTTTCCTACGAAAGACGGGACCGGCAGCAAAACACACGCCCCAAAACTCACCGCGTAAGTATCCTGCTGCTCCGTTAAGGCTTTTATTAATTTGCTTTTCACTTTGAAACAGTATCGCTGCATCTTTTCGGTGCTTAACACCCTTCCCGTCTCCTTGCAGCTCTGAAATCGCCTCGCTGGAAGAGCGAACGTCCTCCTGGAGACCCAGCGAAGGAAAACATGACGGTAAATCTGGCGTTTGCTTTTCTCCTCTCCCTGCCCACCGCTGGTCACGTAGCACCGGGGGACACCAGGCTCTTAAATTCGAGGGTGGAAAGGTTTGGGTTAGCTCTAGGTAGTCCTCGTTAAGGCCAAAAGGGAATTCCAAGAGGGGTTTTTCACATCCCTCTGGCATTTTTTTGGGTCCTGCATGCTTTCCGTTCAAAATCCCGGTGTTCGGACCTCCAAAAGATGCACCTAAGGACCACTGGAGATTTGCAGAAGTGGCTAATGAAAGCGGCCGTTGACTTTCCTGGGCAACCAGTGCGATCTTGGAGCTTTTAGCCCCCTCTCCAAAGCCCTGCCTAAACTTTAAGTCGGTGCTGCCCTTTTTAAGGCTGAGCTTAGTTACAGAGATCATATTTACAAGCGTTTGATTAATTTTTTTTCCCCTCTTTTGTTGCAGCAACCGGAAGAATGGAAATAAAAGACTATTTTATCAGCAAAAGTGAGAGCCTCCAGACTTCGGTGTGTTCATCCTCTTCTCGCTTCCCAAAGGTAATGCCACCGTGAGCTAAGAAAACATTTTTAGGAGATTGTGGACAAAGATGCCCAGCCCCTATTTTTATTCTGTGCTGAGGATGTGGTTTGGCATCGTCGTCTATTAACGATCTCTTTATTTCTCCTCCCCACAAAAGGATGCCTGGTTTTTTTTAACATACCTTTCTTTAATTTCAGGATGTCAGTCCAAAATAGCTGCTGTTTCCACGGAGCTGCGGATAAATTATAGATCAAACGAGGCTGGCATGAGGTTGACAGCAATCTTAAATATCCTGGGACATATCCAAAACCATGTGAAAGATCTTTTGTAATGAGTAATAAAGAATATACTCCTATTTATAATGTCTGTGCATTTGTTAACAACATCATTTCCTGCTCCGATGGGGAGAAATATTGGCGTGAATTCCCAAAATGGAAGAAATAAGAGAAATGGTCACCCAGAGGATGCTTTTAACGTAGGGTTTGCTTGGAAACTCATCAGCTGCAAGGTTGGAGGACCACAGCTTCTCGGCTTTGTGCTTGGGGACAAAGAGAGGGGACAAAAGCCTCACTCGAGACCCTTCTCTCCCATTGCAGCTGCAAGAGGCGAGCGCAGCCGTGCGACGAGGACGTGGCCCAGATCGGCCCGAAGAGGATCAGGTACCTGGGGCCGGTGGGGAAGGGGAAGCTGCCGCGCCGATTCCCAGCCCCTCGGGAAAACGAGAAGGTGACGCTCAGCCCTTCCGTGGTGGGACGCCCTCGGCGAGCAACACTTGCTCCGATAGGAGCGTTCTGAAGGGCTTTATTTGCTTAAATTAAGCTTTTGACGGCTGGCTAAGAGGGCAGATGGGTGAGGAGGACCTAGCGGGGTGCCAAATCCAAAAGCCACAGCTTTTTCGGCTCTCCTCCCTGCTCTTCCTCACCGACGATGGTTTTTCCACCCTCTCTTCCTGCAGGAAGGCGGCAAAGCGCGAGATCCTCCTGTGCGACTTCGAAGGCTGCGGCAAGATCTTCTCCAACCGCCAGTACCTGAACGTGAGGGTTGGGGGCAACCGTTGCGCTTAAATTCATCTCTCATGGCCCGGGAGGTGCAGCCGAGCTGGGCGCGAGCATCCCTCCCACTCCCAGGCTCTTCTGGAGCCACCAGAAGAGTGACCCACCCGTTGGGTCGGGTTTTGCTTGTCCAAGCTCCGTTTTGGGTATCTTGGCTGTTGTCCTAGAGCTGGAATTGGGCAACCTGAATTGCCCATGGCTTTCCGAAGCTGGATGATATGGGATTTGTTGGCCCAGCAGCAGCTCGGAGTGCCTGAGGTCGTTTGAAGTCCCACCACGCGCTTCAGGGAGTGAAACGGGGTGGGAGGTTGTCGCTGGAAGATGCCCTTGGGTTCCCTCCAAGTGCAGCGTCTCAGCGCTGACCTCCTCCTCTTCTTACTCCCTCTTTTTCTCCCCAAAACGGCAGCACCACAAGAAGTACCAGCACGTCCACCAGAAGACCTTCACTTGCTCGGAGCCCAGCTGCGGCAAGTCCTTCAACTTCAAGAAGCACCTCAAGGAGCACGAGAAACTGCACAGCGGTGAGTTGGCCACCTCGGCACGCGTACCCTACACGGATATATACCTCCCTATACCTCCTTTCCTGCGCTGGTCCCACCTCTACTGGGCTCCAGCTGATCGTACCCACATCCTCACCATTCACATTCGCATCCCTGGTAGATGTTACCGCACCCGTTTGCTTTCCGCTCCCAAGATCTACCGTCAATTTATCATCTCCGTGCTGGGAAAGCATCCTGCCTCCTAAAATACGTCCTGAAAGCCCCGAGTGCTCTTCTAGGCTGCATCAGCCCCTAATCCTTTTTTCTTCTGCCCCACAGACAAGCGGGACTATATCTGCGAGTTCTGCGCCCGTTCCTTTCGTACCAGCAGCAACTTGATCATCCACAGGCGCATCCACACAGGGGAGAAACCCCTGCAGTAAGTACCAGTCCCACCAACGCGACCGCTGACCCTCCGGTTGGCAGCAGGGTTTCTCCCTGTTGCTTTTCAACCCAAATTTAGCTTCTCGGTGCATGGGTGGGAGAGCGAAGTTTCTCGCTGTGGGTAGCCAGAGGACTTGCTGTTGTTTTTGCTTTGCCTAAAGGTTTCTGCCCCCACCGGGGCTGGCTGCGCTCTGATCCAGCAGCTTCAGGGCATGGGCTTGATTTGGAGAAGCTTAATGAGCTGGGATTTAACGAGAGCGATGCATTTCCTTGCCTGGAGGGTGTGCTGAAGCCGCGCAGAGCTAAGGCAGCGGTGCAGGGCGGTGGCTTTGCTAAGCCATGTAAAATTGCAGCATCAAGATGAGGCGGGGCCCGTTCTCCCTCATGCTTAATCCTTTGTAATACCTTTTTTTTTTTTAAATTCTTTTACGTTGAATCCTGTCCTGTTTTCTCCCAGGTGCGAGATCTGCGGCTTCACCTGCCGCCAGAAAGCCTCCCTGAACTGGCACATGAAGAAACACGACGCCGACTCCTTCTACCAGTTCTCCTGCGACATCTGCGGCAAGAAGTTCGAGAAGAAAGACAACGTCACTGCCCACAAAAGCAAAAGTCACCCCGAAGTGCCCGGCGGACCCCCCCAAGCCGAGGGGGGTCAGCGGCAGACGGCGCCATCCCCACCGCCCAACTTCAGCGCAGGGATGCGGGCAGGGCTGGAGCACCCGGAGGCACCCGGAGCGTTGGCCGTGGAGCCCCTGGAGGTGCCGGGGCTTGGGGACACCCTGGTGAGCGGTGGTGAAGCCGAGAAGACCCCACCTCTCAGCGCAGCCTCGGCTGAATATGGGGGGGATCCGGGTGCGCCCCGAGGCCGGGTGATAGACGGCGTTGGGTCGTAGCAGGACTCATCCTCCAGTTCTTGGCCGCAGAAGGGACCAGAGAGCAGGATGGGAGGACCGATGGGGCAAGGTGAAACGGTGCTGGACCCCGCGGCGCGTGGCAGAACCGTGTCCAGGTGCCAAAAATACAAGGGACAGGCAAAGACCAGCGCTTCCCGGGGGAAATCCCAGCTTCTCCGCCAAATCCTGGGCTTTCCTCGAGCTCGCAGCGGTGTTGCCACAGGCAGAGAGCCTCTTGCCCGGCTCCCTCGCTGCGAGGGGGGAGCGTGAGGTTGCCAAAGTCCTCAGCAGGATCCTCAATAAAGACTTATTTTGTGTAAAAGTGGGTTTCCCCGCTTGCGCCAGCTGCCTCGGCGCTGTTTCTATGAAAAACAGAGGTAGAAAAGTGAGATTTCCATGGGCGCAGCCTGCCTTGACACCCAGTCCAAAGGTTGTCTGTATTTAGCACAATAAAAAAAGGACGATTTAGGTCGGGAGGTCAATGGTAGGTGGAGGGGATTGAGGCTGTACCGGTTTTGGCCTCAGAAACAGGCATTATTTGATCCGGTGATGGTTTCCCAAGTCCTTTAAACCCCACTTGCCTTTTATTGAGCCTTTTTGGAAAGGACTGTAATATTTACGCAGCCTTGAAGGTTGCCAGCTCAACAGGGTTTAGCAGGAAAAAAAAAAAAACACAAACCCTGCAAGGGTAGGCTAGAAGATGATTTTGACACAGATAAAGGGGCTGCAGGGAGGACGGGGCTCACCGGAGCGGCTGTGGGAATCGGGGACACAAAATGGGGCTGGCTGTAGGAATTACAAGTCAGGCTGTGCCCTCAAATAGCACTTGTGGGGGGG
>NW_009231753.1:7165-7571 GCF_000690835.1 Fulmarus glacialis
GCTTTTGGTTTCTGGCTGCAACACCCCAGCTCCGGATGAGCCGGGGCGCCCGCCCTGTATCCACCGGCTATCGGCTTAGATAAACTGATAACGAAAGAATTGACCCAAAAAATGGGGCTGTGAGGGCTCCGGGAGAGCTCCCAGACCAGGGATAAATAGCAGGGTCAGTGATGGTGCAGAGATGCTCTGCGATACCCCATCTCGGGGGCATCTGCTTTCCTGCTGCTCAGTATTTTCCTTCTCAGAGCAGAAATTGGGGGGTTTCCTGGGCTAGGGAGGGGGAAACAGGCCCCTGTCCCCCCGACACAGGGCAGCAGCACCCCTCACCCACCTGCTCCTTCCCCATGTGGACGTGGTTGATGCTTGCCTGCAGAAGGGCTCTGTCCCCTCACAGAGGGGCTTCCGC
>NW_009231753.1:7645-8216 GCF_000690835.1 Fulmarus glacialis
TGGGGGGGGAGGGGCGTGCCTAGGGGGAGCAATGAGGCCCCCCCCATTGCCCCATGCAAGCCCCTAACATTGCTCCCCCAAAACCAGGGTCCTTCTCTCCCCTTATTTTGCCCCTCCCAGGATTTATTTTAAAGGCTTTACATGTTGTTTTACTCCTTTCCCTTTTCTAGCAGCTCTCAAAGAAAACGGAGCTGTTGCCTCGGTGCTTTCTGACTAGAGTTAAAATACATATATATGCAAGGAAAGGGTGGGGAGGGTCTTAAACCCTCTTCTTTGGGCATTTAAAGAAGTCAATTTAAATTTAAAATTTCATTTAAAATTATAGGTAGCCAGAGGCTCTGAGCCAGGGCCATTTTGTGGGGCTCAAAGTTTTTGGGGTCTTTCTTGGCTGGGGGGGATTGCTCAGCCCTCCTCAGCTGCACCCCTCGCTGGATGAACCCATCCCACGCTCAGACCCTCCACAGAGACCCCAAAACTCTGCCGAGCCCCCCCGAGCGGGCTGGGGACAAGGAGAGGTGTCCCCAGCTCTGGTCACCTCGGAGGAGAGGGTGGCTCAGCAGCAGTAGCATCG
>NW_009231753.1:8302-14392 GCF_000690835.1 Fulmarus glacialis
TTTTTTTTTTTTGGGCTTTTTTGGTTTTTTTTTTTTTTTTTTTTTTGCACAGCAACTTTTATTTCCCCACTAAACAGAGTGACAGGGCAAAGAGACATAACAGCATCGCGGGATCACACGAGGGCGGGCAGGGGTTTATAAGCACGCGCGAGATCACACCTAAAACAAGGCTTCCCCCTCCTTCCCCACGACACGGCCTGGGTTTCCATCGGGAGCTACCCACATCCACAAAGCCAATCCCCAAAAAATCTGCGACGCCGAGCGCGCCCGAGAGACTCCGGGTTTGCGGCACGTCCGCGGCTCTCCCTACAGCTACGCCCCTGCCAGCTTTTGGCTTGACCCAAAAGCATCCATCTCCCCTTCACCCCCCTCCCCACCGCCCAGCTCACACTGCCTCCATCCCCGGGGCTGCGGCTCCCAGCGCTCGGCTCTCCTCCGACCCTACGGGTGCTCAGCATTAACGGGGGGGGAAAGCGGTGAGGGAGATGGCGGGGTTTTGCTCTCTTAGTGCTAGCGGCAGCGAAAGTCGGTCTCGGCCCTTTCCCCAAGGCGGAAAGGAAAGCGAGGATGGGGTGGGGAAAGCTAAAAGGTGACCTGCAGAGCAACAGTGTCAGAAATCAAGGGGTTGGGTACGGTACCTCTCCTCCTCGCGCAGGTTTTCTAGCCTTCGAGAGCTTCCCGGGGTGCACAAAAGCAGGCGGTTTTGGCTACGGATCAATGCAGGATGCGATAAATCCCTAAGGTAGCTTTCCTCCCTGGTTACATCCCTGTTTACATGGGGCAGCCAACTTCAAATAAAACAAAACAAATGTATGGGGTTGCTTATACAGCAGGCCAGAGGGGGGGGAAATAACCCCACGTAGAGGCTATTTAAGCAGCCACCCTCAACGGCTGATGCCCCAGAGGAAGGTTTTCAGGGTAAAAAGAGACCCAAAACTTTTAAATGCAACAAGAAAAAGTTAACCCCAAAGCTGAACAAGGGACAATCGTGAGTTTCGGGGTCCTTTGTCTGAAAGCAAGGGGAAAAAGGGGGACAGGAACGGGCACTACTTGCAGGTCACCTTGGGGAGAGTTAAAGAAACTGGACGGGTCAATTGCAAAGGGAGAGCGAGGAGCCCACATAGAAGAGCCAGAAGAAAGGAAAGATCTTTTCGGTAAAAGCGGCCGTGAAGGTGAAGATGGGAGCCATGTTATCGGCGTTGTAAAACGCCACCCACCCGCCTTCGTAGTCCAGGTACACCCCGATCTTCCTGGGCCTCTCGCACAGGGACAGGGGCGTCTCCGGGGAGGTGAAAGCCTGATACTGATCCCAATTCTTCCCCTTCCAGTTCAACCCCACCGCCCAGATCCCCTCCTCCGGAGCAAAGTCGATTTTCTCCTTCCTCCGCACCGACTCACGGGCCGCCCCCAGGACCCAGCTCTCTCCATCTCCCACCTCCACCTCCCAGTAATGCCTCCCAGCTATGAAACCCTCCGCCGCCAGCACGCAGAAGGAGTAATCGAATCTCTTGGGGTTCGCCGGCAGCTCCTGGGGAGCACTCCTGAGCCGCACGCTCCTCTTGTCCTCCGACAGCACCAGGTAGGGGTTGGCAGTGTCTGGGTCCAGAGAGAGATCACCTGGGAAGAGGGAAACGTGGACGTGAGCGTCTGCAAGCTAAGCACCCTTCTCCCACTCTCGTCGGAGCCACTCTCCAAGGGGATTCGTTGTCTCTGCCCCAAACCAAACGAGGATGACACCAGGCGAGTCGCCTCCAAAAGCTTTAAGCAGGTAAAGAACCGCAGGGGAACAAAGATCAGGCTCCGCTTTCTAATTAAAGCGGAGAAACAGCCAGATCTCTGCTGCACACCCACCAGCCTGCCCCATCCGAGACACCTCCTTGCTCTGGAATAGAAATTTCTAGGCAGAAACACCTTTTTTTTTTTTTTTAGTCACTGCCAAGTACCAAAGAGGAATGAGCACAAATACCCTCGTGTTTAAGGGCTGCTCTTGTCCTCAGGGGACTGTCAGGAACCAGGGCTGCACAGCCTGAAAACGACTGTGAGAGGGGAATATCAGAGACTGCTGAAAGCAAGACGGGTCCGTCCTGCACCCAGCCAAGGAGACAGAGCCCAGCCACGGCCCTGAACTACCAGCAGCGAACGCAAAGGCTGCAAAGTCCATCTCGGAGCTAAATCAACATCCAACAGCGGGGCCAAAGGTCTCCTCGCGCCGGGTAGAGCGGATCAGCTTCTGGAGAGTCCTCTTAATCCCACAGTTTCCTAACAAATTCGAGGGCTGCGCCTTCTGTGGACTCTCCTGGCAGCTGGATCATTTTTTTTCCCCCCTTCCCTTGGCAGCACCAGCAATAATTTTCTCCTCTCCTGACCTCTAAGGCTAGCTTGAAGGTCTTATCGCCGAGATACGCCTCCCGGAAAGCTGAAACTCCCAAATTAAGCCTTGTAAAAATTAAAGTCAGACTCCCAAAACCAAACTGTGCTCACCTGTGTCATTCTCCAGCTCAAACCGGAGGTTCTCTGAGGGAAGAAAAGAAAGAAATTTAGATCCTTTCACCCACAGGGAGTCCCTGGGGACTGCGACCTTGCTCCCCGCCTTATGGCCAGCCACCAGACACCGCTGCGTGGGAATGACCCCATACGGCCACGTCAGACTTCCACGCGGAAATCCAAGGGAAACTCGCTGCTTTTCAAGCAAGCAGGCCTTTTTATTTTTGATGAGCAGATGCTCAAACAATAAAGAGTTCTCCCAACAAGCCCAAGGGAGAAACAAGAGCACAGCTCAAACCAACTCATCTTTTAAGTCGAATTTCATCTTTTAAGTCGAATTTCATCTTTTAAGTCGAATTTCATCTTTTAAGTCGAATTTCATCTTTTAAGTCGAATTTCATCTTTTAAGTCGAATTTCATCTTTTAAGTCGAATTAAACATAGGGGTTAGGAAGCACCAACTTTTAAAGAAAACCTTTTTCAGCGCTCACCCTTGAACTCCAGCAAGACCTCTTTCAGCACTGCACTCTTCTGGGAAAAGCTCTTGAGTTTCTTCTCCAGCTCCGTGAAGCCAGCCTCCGGCTTGCAAAACATCCAGCTCTCGAAGCTGGGGAGGAGAAATAAATATTAGGTTCCCTCCGGAAAAAAACCCAAAATCTCCAAACTAGAGGCAGGAAAAAAACCTGCCCTGGTACTGAAGAGTGTTGGATTATTCTCCCTCCCTCAGCGCTTGTGAGGCCACACCTGAGGACTGGGTCCAGTTTGGGGCTACCCAGGCGCACAGGAGACCACCAAGATAAAGAGGTGTGGGGGGATCTCCATGCCTTGGCTGGGGCTCAGCCCTGAGCAGCCTGATCCAGCTTCTGATACTGGTCCTGATGGTCCTGCCGCAAACCCCCTTCGCGAAGGTTTGGTTTTGCCTCAAAGGTAACACCCGAGTGTGGGCGAGAACCACAAGGCAGGCAGGGAGGGGGGGGGAAGCTGGACGGGACGTACGGCCTCGCAACACCGGCTCTGCCTCCGGTGCGAGCCTCCCAGTTAACCCAGCAAGGGCTCAGGTTCACTCACCTGCTTCCAGCCGGGGCAACACCCTGGAGAGAGAGTTTAAAAAAAAAAAAAAAAACAACAAAGCTAATCAAAAAAAAACCCCGGCTTCCAGCCGGGGCAACACCCCGGAGGAAGAGTTTAAAAAAAAAAAAAAAAATCAAGAAGCTAATCAGTACAAGTGTCTCTTCTACCTCACAGCCTCCAAAATCCTCCCCAAAACTGGCCCCCCGGCTCCTTCGCTGAGGGGATCAGCTCTCAGCAGCTGTTTCCAAAGCAGAGCGCAGTTGGACTCACGGAGATGGCAGAATTAGTTTATAATTATGGGGTTTTTTTCTTTCCCTTTTTCTTTTTTAGTGTGGGTGGGGAAAAAAAAACCCATGCTTCTTTTTTAAAGACATTAAGAAAAATCATGATTGCCATCAAGCTACCAAAACCATGAGGATTCAGGGCTCACAGCGACGATGGGAATGACACACACCAAACATGTTTGGGAGGTTTGTTTGGGTATTTCTTAGTTCTTGGTATCAGAAAGAGCCCAAGCAGCTTCACTACTACAAGGGCCAATTTTACCCCCTCAAAAGCTGCGCTAAAACTTGGGTTCCCACCTGAAAAAGCAGTCCGGCAGCAAGTGAAAACTCCTGACTCATAAATACAGAGTTAATGGACCTGAGCTGCCCCCCAGCAGCACGTCAGCACTCTGCGGTCCCCGTAAATGGATTTGTGTCCCCAGGGATCCCAACCTCAAGCTCTCCCAGGTTTTACACCCTGCTATACCATAACCTCTGGGCTGGGAGGACACATCCCACGAGTCTCACCTGCCCAGACTGGTTTCCTGGGCCATTCTCTCCTCCCTGCTCGCCTAGCAGCTTATCGAGCTGGGCAATTTCCTCAGAGAGCCGGGAGACGCTCTCATCTCTCCTCTTGACAATATCTCTGTCTAGCTCCTCCAGACGGGACAGCAAGAGCTGCTCCTTCTCCTCCAGGAAGCCCCGGAGCTCCTTGCATTCAGCCACAATCTTCTGCCTCTCCACTTCTGTCTGCTTCTGCAAAACCCGGAGGGGAAACACAGGTGAGACCGACATCCCCGCAGCCGGGGGGGGTTTTGGGGAAACCCCCACCCCGAGGCACTCACCAGCAAGTCTTCGCTCTGTCTCTCCCTCTCAGCCTTGGCTTCTTCGCGCCCTTTCCTCAGGGAGCTCAAATGCTCCTGTGGCACCTCCTGGAAGAAGAAAGAGGAGATCCGTTGGGAATCCTTCCTATTTGGGATCAGGAATACGGAGGAAAGGAATGGTGGGGGATTCCCTCCAATTTCATCAGCTGTGTTTATCTTTTTAAGCTGGAGAACACCATGAACCCAAAAAGAGGTGAGGCCATCACTGCACCGTGTCCTCCCCTGCCCTGTTATCCTCAACCCTTAGTTTCAGGCATGCCAAGAAAGCCAGAAACTTTCCCCAACCAGCCCAAAAACTGTCCCCTAAAACAGCCTGAGCAATTCGGAGTCAGGTGCAGGCAGAGGAATAAAGGGCAGCAAGGTAAAAAAAAAAAAATTAGAGCCAATTTTTAGCTCCCTGTAGAAGTGCAGCTGCAAATGCAAACCACCAAGTCCCACCCACGTGAAAACCCCTTCCGCCTCGGCACCTCTCGGGATCGGCTTTCACATCCCTGCCCCACCACGAGCCGGGGAGACCGGCCGAGGCACCCCGACATCTGCCTGAACCCCATCGAGATGGAGAGGCCGGCCGCCTCCGGGCTGCTCGTTAAGTTTATTAACAGCTTATTACTGGAAACCGTCACGCCCGCCCTCGTTTAAGTCATTTGACCTCTGAAGGAGAGGCTCCTAGCAACACTAAACAAAAAGCAGCAGGGGTTTTGGGAGCAAGCAACGACAGATCTTTTATAAATAAAACGTAAAGCTACAGAGATTTTGCTGTTGTTAACCGGCCGTGCAAACCAGTGCTTGCTACCACACGCCTCTTCATAATGCAGAATTTAAGCAGGAGATAAAAGCCAAGATCAGAAAAACGGGGGCATAGGTTGCAAGCAGCCCCCAAGGGGCAACAACCGGTTGTTAAAAATGCATAATAGCAAATTAACGAGGGAAAAAAAACCCAAGAGAGCAACAGCCTGAGCAGCGTTCAATGGCGGACCTGCCTAAAGACGCCGCAGTCCTAAAAAAGGACAAGATCCCAAATTTGGGGGTGTGGGGGGGGTGATGCCAACTCAAGCTCCAGCGTCCTGCTGAGAGCAACCACAGCCACCGAAGATGGCAAGGATGGCGCAACCGGGCACCCGCAGCAATTTCAGTACAAAATTCAGTATAAAAGCCTTAGGTGCCACCTGCCTCGACACTGATAATTGCAAGAATTAATATGCAGTGGTTAACGATCACGTAATCCCCTTCCCCGATCCATCGTGATCGCCCCGGCTGCGCCGGTGCCACCCAGCCTCTGCGCAGTAAACATCCGCTCCCCGTCCGGCATCTTGGTTCTCCTCCACCCCGCCAGAGAAACGAGGCCTGGCTGCTCGGGGTCAGGCCGTCACGCTCACACGCCTCTTAATT
>NW_009231753.1:14515-14849 GCF_000690835.1 Fulmarus glacialis
TGTTGTTGTTTGGGGGGGGGGGGGTGTGGTGGAAAAAGTCACTCCTGGGGGATTCCTGCTCCACTTTAGTCCCAGATTGTGCTGGGTGCTAAAAAAATAAGCTCCCCGCCCCCGCAGGAATGAGGCTCTGTGCTCACTCCAGAGCATTTCTACTCAGGCATGTGGGAGCTGAGGATTTTGGGGTGTTTGATGGTATTTTGCACACTCACACCCGCACAAAGGTGACCCCAGGGATTCCCATACCAGCTCAGTGTTATTTCATACAGGAAACCAAACTGGCAGACGCCCCCGCTCCCAGTATCTTCCCAGTTAAACCCAGTTCCATTTTGCACCG
>NW_009231753.1:14867-15082 GCF_000690835.1 Fulmarus glacialis
CCCCCACCCCAGGGTGTCCCCGCTTGGAGAGTCCCTATTGCACCCCGTATCCTGCCCCACCGTATGGAGCAGCACCCACCTTGGAAGGGGGTCCCCAGAGGGGCCCCATTCTGCACCCCACACGCTGGGGGGGGCCCCACTATCCTCACTGCACCCCAGGCACAACTGAATGGGGGACACATATCAGGGGGGTGTTCCCTATTGCACCTTACACC
>NW_009231753.1:15120-15345 GCF_000690835.1 Fulmarus glacialis
CCTATGGCACCCAAGATGCATTGCCTCCCGTGGGGAGGGGGTTCCCCGGTGCACTCCCACCCCGTGGGGTGTCCTTATTGCACCCCCAGTTCGAGGTAGGGGGTGTCCCTGGTGCTCTCCCTTCGCAGAAAAGCTCCTTATTGCATCCTCCATCCTTTGGGGTGGTCTCCCGCACCCGAGAAGGGCTCCCCAGGGGGTGTCTTCATTGTCCCCCAACATCCCGGG
>NW_009231754.1:0-18170 GCF_000690835.1 Fulmarus glacialis
GCGGTGGGGGATCCCCATCCCGGGGGACGCCCCGACTCGCCCGGGCACGGCGCCCAGCGACCTGCTGCAGCTGCCTCAAGCCTGAGCCTGGCCGTGAGTCCAATGCACTGGCGTGCGGGGTGGCTAGCATCGCAGCGCTGCCCAGCATCGCAGCGCTGCCCCGCCGCTTCCACCCTGCAGGTTCCCTTCCAGCTCCGGTTTACCCCAGGACAGGGCAGGACTGAGCCTGGAGACACTCCTCAGTGTTTCTGGGGTTCACTTCTCGCCAGTGAGCAACCTGCCACTGTCCCCGAAGCGCCTGCGGGCGCTGGGTGTCCTTAGCCTGTGTGTTATTCCATCTCCCCAAGGCTTTGAAAAGCGACTTCTTCCCGAAGCTGTTCCTTCCCTCCCCGCTGTGAATGAGCCGCCGGAGCTGTTTACAGCCCTTTGATCTGTTAAGTCACAGCTTTGTCACTCCTGGGTGGTGCGCACACCCTCGAAGCTGCCTGCCCTGCCTCTTCTCCTCTCGCCTGGGAGGGAGGTTGCTTAGCTGGGCTCGTTGCCTTCCTTCGTCTGCTTTCCCCAGCATCCCCCGGCCGGTGTACGTGTATACTTAAAGCTGATGAAATTGTAACTTACCTTTGATTACTGCACTGCTGTTCAACATCCATCCCCAATGACCCCTAACCTTCTGAAAGTTTATAGCTTGTGAAGACAGGTCCATAAAGCGATGTTAAGTCTTAAACGAGGTGCTTCAGAGCCAACTGGCCGGCTGGGCTTTGGCCACACTTAGTGTTGTGAAGGTTGTACCTGCTGAAGCTCTCCGTGTAATAAACCATTTGCCCGAGCAAATTTAAACCCGCCGGTCCCTTGCCCTGCAGCAGCCCCTGTGCGCTGCGGAGCAGAGGCAGGGTACGTGCTTAGGCAGCTTGGCGCCTGCAGCCCCCACGCTGGGCAGTTCATCTCTATCTCGGATGCATTCCCACAGCGCAGAGGTTTCTGCGTGGTGAGCTTTGCCGGGAGAATTTGCTTCGCAGGCTGGAGGAGGTCTTGTTTATTTTTTTTTCCCCAAGGGGAAGTGAGTTGGCAAAGTAACCTGGACAAAGAGTTGTGTTTTAGATGGGATATTACAGCTTCATATTTATTTGCTTGTTTATAGGACTTCTATATTCTTTTGAAGCGCAGCAAGAATACGTAATACATTGTGATTGTTTATCATAGCTGTAAGAAGGGGGCCTGGTGGTGATGGATATCTCAAACCCCAGCTGTGCAGAGTCCTTACCTGAAAAAGGACGGGGGTTTCTGGACAAGATCTGTCCCCTCTGCCGTGCGGCGTGTGTTTAGCAGCAGCTCCGTTCCCTGTCCGGGCTCTTGTCTGCCAGGAGGAACTGGGACAAGCACTGCTGAAATCGCTAACGTAGCTGTTCCGACTTGGCAGTAAAGAGCCCCCGAGACGGTTCCCGGATGCTGGCACCATGTGCCTGCGCTGTTAAATTCACAGCTTGAGCGGGAAGTTAGCACAGGCCAGGGAACATTTCCAGCGGGGCGGGATGCGCAAGGTCCTCTCGCGCTGGCATCCTTTCCTCCAGGGCAGTCCTCCAGCCCACCCCACGTCCCTGCTTAATCCCCTCCTCGTCGCAGGCTTTGCCAAGCGGCGGTGCCACGCCACGAAATCTCCCGGTCCTGGGGGCTGCAGAAGCTGGAGAGAAGAGGGGAAGGATGGAGGAGGACGGAGATGACTGCAGGAGACTGGCAGAGCTGGGGGAGTCCTGCCAGTGCCCGGGTCAACGCAAAACCTTTGAACAGCAGGAAAAGCTGGGATGAAAGCCAGCGCCCCGCTGCAGCCCTGGGCGGCTGCTCTGGAGGTTTGGCATGGAGCCCTGCGCACCCAGGAGCCCTGGGCCCCGGGGGAGCAGCCTGGCCCGGGGGAAGGCAGAGCGAACCAGGGTCCTTTGCACACTGTGGCTTTTGCAGCCGGCCGGCCAGGCAGCAGACACAGAGAGGGGGTCTGCACCACGTCTGGAGTCCCGGGGCGAGATGGGAGCCACCAGTTCCTCAGCTGGGACACGCTCAGGGTGAAGCAAGAAGAAATGACCTTGAAGAGCAGCTCTTGCAACCACCGCTCCGGTTTTCTCTGGAGCGTGTTGTACGGAGGTTGTTCTTCCATAGAGAGCCCGTATGCGTGCTGCAGAAGCCATTCAAGGCAGTGGCATACCGACATGCTAAACAGTTACTGGGTCTTGATCACGGACCAGCGGTACAATGAACGGGAACCCTGCCGTGCCGTAACTTACACGGAGGCAGCTTTGCCAAGAGAAGGTGACAGCAGAGGTTGAGGAGTCTTAGACCCAACACTTAGCGGAGTTCCTGAGGTCCATGGAGAGGGGTGGAACCTCCTTGGAAAGATCTAGGTGCAGGGGTGAGGTGAGAGGCAGCTCGGCCCCCTCAACACCTTCTCAGAGGGGGCACTGGGCTGGAGAGGGAAAGGGAGCTGCTTCAAACCCCATTGTGCTCAGCCAGTCCTACCCTCCTGGGCAGGCCTGTCCTCTGGCTTCCTCTGTCAGGCAGCTCCACCACCACCCCCAGTGCCAGATGCCTTATTTCTCCTCCTTTCCTCTCCCCAGCTTTCATGGGTCAGTGTTTCCTTCTGCCCCCCCACCCCATATTTCTATTCCCCAGCATATTTGTGTTAAAATTTTGAGGGTTTTTCTTGGGGGCATTTCAAGGTTTATTTCTGATGGGATTTGAGATGGAATCTGACTTGTGATCCTCTGGTGTGCTGGTGATTCGGTAAGGCTGGTGTGAGTGCGGAGGTCTTGGTGGGGTGCGGGAGACCAGCCAGGAACCCCAGTTAGGAGAGCACTCTGTACAAAGTCACTGTTTCAGGGGAGGAGGCCTCTGAAATCAGTCTTCTCCATCACGTGCAGAGGAATAGAGTGGAGAGACATCATGGAAAAAATACGCAACTAGAGAAGCAATGGGATGGGGCAGATACCTGTGAGTAGCCTGGTGGGTTTTCAGGTGAGAGATTGCGACTGCAGACCGTCACAGACAGAAGGCACCTGTCTGTGAAGAGTGGGCTTGATATCCTTGGTGAACCTTCTCTGGTGGTTCACCAAGGCTTCCGAGACATAGTAGGCTTCATGGCTTACTTATTGAGCCTCTCAGAGGACACTGAACAGGGATATGGATTGTGTCCCTGCACTTTTTGGGAGGCCGCATGGAAATGTTGCCAGAATGGACCAGCCATGACAAGGAGTTTGGACTTGTCACCTGTAGACTTGCACAGCTGAAATGGAAATGGTCACCCACAGGTTGGTAAGAACTGGGGTGACACCAGCCTTCCTCTCCACCAGGATTGGCTCAGGAATGACACTCTCCCCTGCTCGTTGTCTTCTGCATGTAAATAGACTCTGAACGCAGGCAGCCTTGATGCTGTTTGAGAAGGGAGTATGCCAGCAGCGGTGGTGGGACCTCGATGCAGACCGGTGGTATGTAGGTTTTGCAGGTTTAGTGGCAGTTGATGCAAGGACTTCTCAGCACGACTGAATGTGCTCTCAAATGTGCATCCTGCTGGAAAACGCTCTGCCAGTGCTGCTGGACCCCTGCCCCTGGCCGGCACCGTGTGCTTCAGGAAGGCACCGTGCTCGGAGGTTTGATTGGTAGCCCTGGCTCCCAGAGTCTTGCCTCGGCACAGCAGGAAATACCGGTTCCTGAGGAGAGAGCTTCTGCTGGTGGAGTGAGTTTTTCGGGGCCGTGTCTGGGTGAGTCAGGGCAGTCCCTGGGAATGGAGACCCCCTTTAGTGGACCACGTTAGTGACCCTGCACAGGACTTTATCCAGTTTGTTGTTGTCTCCCTCGTACTGGGGGGCACGACAAACTGCACAGCCTGTCCAGATGTGGCCTCACTTGAGGGGAATAATACCTTCCCTTGACCTGCTGGGTGCTCTCACACCGGGCTGGTTGGCCTTCATTGCTGTGACTCCTGGCCAGCTTGGTGTGCACGAGTCTGCAGATGGCTCTCGCCTGCAGAGCCTTGCGTGGAGAGCTGCCCCTTCCAGCCCATCCCAGCCTGCCCCACGCATGGGGCTGGTCTGTCTTGGGGCAGGACTTTTGCTGAAGTCCTTCTGAAGATGCCACTCAACACCTGGCCTGCTGCCTGCGGGAAGTGTGATGGTGGATGTAGCCATCAGCTGCTCCTTTCTTCATACAAGATGTTCATCATGTTGGCTGAATTTTGCATAAAATGAAGCACCTCAATTATTGTTCTTTTGCCTCTCAATATCAAATCTCCAAACAAACCCAACAGAGCGTGCAGTTTCACATACAAGTGGGAGACGGCTGTGATTTTGTCTTTGCACGTTCCGGTTCCAGCTCACAGAAGCGTTGGCCGTCCATTCGGTTGTAGGAAGAGAGACGAGGTACCTAACTCCATGATTAGTCAAACTGTTGTATTTCTCTTTGGCATGAAATAAAATAGTATTTGAATGCACAGTGGGGCCAATGCTGCTTTGTGCAGCTTTTTATGAAGATTATAAAATTGAGGCAAAAAGCAGATCTTACTGTAATTAGAAGATAGAACCGTTAATCATAGGGAGGAATGGATTCATATTTGCTCTGAAATTTTCTAAACTGCTTTAAAATACCTTCAGCTGAAGGATCTGAACTTCACTATGAACCCTTTGTGTGCTGAAGTGCAGCGTTTTCTTCATCCGTTTGAATTGCAACACAGAAGTTGCAGGGCTATTTTCCCCAGAGATTCAAGAGTCCCTGTGTTCATTTTGTTGATATGTGAAGTCATTTGGGTTTTTGCAGAGTCATACAATCATTTACTTGATGTGCTAGAGGCACCCCAAACCTCTTATTCCCATTTATTCACCCTTTGAGAAAAGCTTTGGAAAAAAGTCACCGGTAATCGAAGTTTCAAGTCAGAGGCAACTAGGGGAGAACTGGGAGATAAACCACCAGCAGATGGGGGAGGGTTGCATGTGAAGGATGTACTCTACATAATGCACCATTAAAACTTCATGAAGATGTGTCCCAGAAAAAATTATTAAATTCTTAGTTTTAGCAGTCTGGTCATTTTCAGGAAGGAATAATCAGCTTAACCACAGCATTCACACATTTAATGTTCTGAGAGAAGAGGGATTGTCTGATTTTTCTTTTTCTTTTTTTTTTTTTCCCCACAGTAATTAATAAAAGTCAAAAGCAGCAACTGGAATCTGTGAGCTACTCCTCCCGCTACGCTCTGGGACTTTTTTATGAAGCTGGTACACGGATTGATGTCCCCTGGGCTGCAGAGTACATCACCGATAATCCCTGCATACGCTTCATCTCCATCGATAATAAGAAACGCAATATAGGTCAGTGCTCCCATTATTTCCCTTAAACACAGTGACAATAGAGGGTGTAGATCATGAAAAATGCTGTTTAATTGAGTGTTGCTATTCTGAACAGAGCAAGTATTTAACTGCAAGCCGCAGCGGATAGCATTTAATGTCACATTTGGCCTGTTATAAAATACACAATGAAAGCGGGAAGGTCCTCAGAAAATCACCACCCAGCACATGGTTTACGTTACTGCATTTATGAAACCAGTGTCAGGGGATTTGAGACATCAAAATGTTGCTATTCCAAGAAAGAGCTGGAGTTCCTTTGTTTAAACATTGATTCATACACATGCCAATTTATCTCCCATCATCCATTACTTTACAACTCCTGTTCTTTCCACTAAGCATGCTTGGAAGTAGTAATGAGTTACATAATTGAGGCTGTTCAGTCTAATTCAGAGTTAGCCAGTGTGCTTTTATAATCACGGAAAATCCTTGAAATGGCTGCGCATGGTACGGCTGCTCGGTAAAGCTTGGAGAACATCCCACAAGGCAGACACTTCTCATCTGTTTCTGGAAGATGGCAGTCGAGTAAGTATATGTTTTATTTATTAAATGTATTTCATATACCAAGAGTGCGTTGGCATAGAATAACTCAAGAAAAACCGCTAGCATTTGAGTTTAATCAACTTCGTTAGGAGCTGAAAGCGCTTCCCGATTCTGTTACTTGCTCACATTGCGACCATGACCAGGTTTAACCACATCCGTGAAGTGGGGGTAAGAACCTCCCCACCTTTGTGGTGACCTACAAAGCACTGTGACTCACTGTCACAGAGTAAGGAAGGATTTTCATAATCAGCTGCTGCCTGATAGGTAATTATTAAGTATTACCAAATTCACTGCGCTAAAGCATGTTCAGATTTAGACCTGGGAGACTTCTATTTCTAATCTTCCTTGTTCAGTCGGGGTTCGTTGTTTCCTGCCTGCAGTCTGCAGACTTCAGTGATGTTAGTACCGGCTGGGCAGGGCATTGAAAACCTTGCCCGTCACCCTTACATCTGCGTGCCGTCACCATGCTAGAAAACAGCCATAAGGTTGGGCATGCCTTCCCTCTCTTACACTGTAAACATGCAATTTAATGTAATAAGCTGTCATGAGGGAACGTCACAGTATAACAGCGGTGCTGGTGGCCAGGACCTCTGAAGATCTCTGCTCCAGCTCCCACTCACAGGTCAGGGCAGCGGAGGCTTGGAGATCCCCCACATCGCTGGTGACCTGTCCCAGGGCTGCACCTCCGTTGGGGGAAGAAGTATTTCTTCATCTGCGATCTGAACTTCCCAAGGTTCAGCCTGTGGGTGTTGCCTCGTGTTCCATCATCTGCCTCTACGAATTAGAGTCACGGTCGTTCAGGTTGGAAGGGACCAGTGGAGGTCATCTGGTCCTACCCCCATGCAAGGTTTTAAGTTAGATCCAGCTGCGAAGTTAGATCATGTTGCTCAAGGACCTGATGTGCTGGAATTTGCCACCTTTGCTCTGCTGGCTTATATTCAATGGTGGATCCACCATAACCTGCAGGATCTTTTCAGAAAGGTCTGTTGCTCAGCTAAACTGATGCATGGGATTGTCGTATGGCAGACACAGGACCTTGCACTCTTCCTTATTATGCTGATAGTGCAGTTGAAGTCAGCTCTTCCAAATATGCCCCTCTTTACACCAAAGCCAGCTGGGTAGCAGTGGCTCTTGAAGTGCCTCCAGAAAGAGCAGTTTATGCTGGGAGCGAAGGAGTTGGAGAGATGAATCAACTCACCACTGTGGAAGCCCAATTTTGTTATTTCTCTTAAGAATTTAGCCTCTTGGTCTGAGAAGAGGGAAAATAAAACAAAAGAATGGCTGAACTGGCCAAAACAAAACGCATCCACCCTGATATGCTTCCTCCAGCAGGGACCAATAATGAATATGTAAAAAAAGAGCGTAAGGAAAGCCAAATACAGAGTGATTTTTTTTCTCTGGCATTGTCTCCTTGTTACTGACAATGTGCAGCTGGAGATTTTCTTGCATCTAAGATAATATCGCCATCATTGTGTTTAACAGTAAGTACTTGATACTTGATAGCGCCTACTGGTATTGTCCATCCCAGCTGCCTGATTCTAGCTGTGCAGAAGAGGACACAGCCCAAGGGAAAAATTCACCCATCCTTTCCTCACCTGCTTGCATATGTGGTCTCCAAGCGCCAGCACTGAGAACAACGAATATGGAATTGTAATGGAATTACCAAATAGCCAAGTACAGTGTCTTTGCTGCGTCCAAATGTAATTTAAATAGAAAGCGTATTATTTGGGGCATGTTGGTAATGAATACAGAGAAACTACCAGAACATCAGTGTTGACACATACCTTTCTCACTGAAATTTCCCTCCTATCGTGGGAGCAATCTGTTTATATGAGCAAATTTTTCCAAGAAGAACAAATTGTATACCTTCATAGGGCTGGAACAAGCTGGGGGCCAGCAACTGAAGATGATTTCTCTCCAGTAGGGCCCTCCTTGTGACATATAAACAATCAACCAGCTGCCTTGACTGAACTGTCTTTCCTGGTGAACTTGCATTTTGCAGATTTGCACTTTGTACCAGGAAAAGCAGTACTAGGGAGAGAGCTGTACGTGTTGGCTGGAGCAACGTTTCTGGCTGCGAGTGCTCGAGCTGAGCGCAGGAGGGTTGGAAAGCATGCCTGTGTCGTGTTCAGTAATGCTGACATCCAGAAGTATAAAAATCAGAAGTGGTCACCAAGTGATTCACTTTTCTTCAAACGCATGCATAGCTCTGCTGGTTAGAGACACGCACACACATACGTACTTTAAAATGACATGGGCAAGGGGGGCTGAATGAGAAATTTATTTACACATATGGAGTACTGCAGCCAAAACACTTGAATATAAAGTTCCTTTATGTTTGTTTTAGCACATATGCAAGTATTTTGCATTTGTATTTTTCTTGCCGTGCTTCTGACTGACCTCCAGAACATTTCAGTGGGAGGCACAGCAGCACCTCGCTGTCCCTTGTTCGCTGTCTGTTTTTTCGGGGTGCCGTTGCTGATGTTTTAACATCGTGCTATGCTCAGTCATCATTCTTCCCATTCTTCCGTTCTTCAACCTTGATTGATCATGATTCATCTGAAGAAGATGATGGTGACGATGAAAAAGTAAGCATTCAGAGAGAGAAAGCAGAAATGCTCAGGCTAAGATTTACGCTGGGTCTCCTGGGTGAAGCAGTTGAGATCTTTCAGGACAGTCATCCTTCCCAAAAAGCCATCACCTTCTCCAGTTGATGCCTGAATGGTTCTGCTTCCACCGTTCCTCTTCTATGCCGTATACACTGTCCCTGTATATTCAGTGGTGTGTAATTTCTCAAGCGCCTGCATGCATCCCTCCCTCCATTGCATTAATCTTAAGAGGGGAAATGGCTTTGCTGCCCATCAGAGGTGGCTGCAATGCTTATCAGGACCACATCCTCAACAGATAGAGGAGCACGGCTGCAGTTCTCTAGGCATAAGTAAAAATGACTAATGGATCAGACACAAACAGAAATTTGATTTTTCTGGTGTTTCTACACCTACTTTGATGTATCCACAATTAATGGAGGTTTATCTAGCCCTCATTAGCACCTCAAAGGGTAACGTTTTAGTAAACAGCATTATAGAGATCTAAAGGAAGTAACTGTAGCTTTCTGCTAAGGTACTCTTTGTTAAACACGTCATTATACAAAAAATAGCTACATCTATATAACGTCTACTTAAAAGCAAATAGTCCAGCCCTCAAAGGCCAAAAGGCAAGGTCTAGCCCTCGCTATGAAAGTCCAAACTGTCCTTTTCGTTTGTATGAGACGTGGTAATCCCTGCTTTGACTCATTTAGTAAAGCAGAGATGTAAAACTCTCTTCCTTACGAAAGTTTCACATTTTACCAGTGCAATACCTGAAACAGCCTTGTTGTTATAATTACACAGTAGGATGAGTTTGTTAGCAGAGCCAGTGAGTTGCAGTCTGCAATTCTCCAGAAATCTCATCCTTTGCTTGCTCGCAGAGCCACGCACTTCCCTAAGGACCGCTCGCGCCTCGCCGTGTTGTGATGAGCTGCTGCACTCTGAATCGCTGCTTGTGGCACGGCACTTGCAAACTCACGAAGCCTCTTCTTGCTAGGAGGTACGGCAGCATCCCCTCTCTTTTTGTTTTCTCCTTAATTCCTTTACGCAGACTGCCCAAGGGTTGCTGGCTCTTCAAACATTTATAGTGTAATGATACTCATTAAATCGTAAGTTTGCATTCAACATAACTCTCATCAGCGTGTCCCCTGGACTTCTGTAATGGAGAACAAGCCGGCTGACCATGCCATCTTTCTGGCAGTCCAGGTGGGTGAGACAGAACAGCATGGCTGCGATGGGGAGGAGGTAGCGAGCCCGACCCATGCACGGCTGAGCCTGCTGGGGAAGGCACCAGCACCCAGGGAGCCCCTGGCAGCTCTACTCTGTGGCACAGCGTGCTACCATTAGCTGGCTTCATCGTGACACAGCCTAGTTCCCTACCGATAACTACGGATGACATCTGTTTTCTTCCCGATTTATGCGGAAGAATCAATAGTAAAGCTGTTTCTCTGATACTGCCGTTACCAATGTAATCTGGAGCGTGATGAGCCCCCGAGAAGGAAGGCTTTTTGCATCAGCTGAGGATCTCAGCTGCAGCTCGTACAATCGCATCTCCATCCGCAGAGGTGATGCGCTCGAACGTTACATAAGGAAGAGCCTACAAGAAGTGTATGCTGAATTCCCTGTGCGGTATGTATGAATATTAAATATTTGTGTGATTGGCTGCCTTAAACACCCCATCAATATTTATAACTGGTCGGGGGGACAGTGGGAATTCTTCAGTATAAATTATTTCAAGCCTCATTTCTGCAAAACCGCAGTCTTTGCATCTCTTTGCATTCTGGAGGACTAAAGATAGATGACACGTAAAAATGGAAGCGGTTCCCTTCTTTCGCTTCAGGATTGTGAGGTTATATAATTTAAAGGGAAGATTCGTCTTACAGATTTTCAGGATCAGTGTAATTCTTGAATATCCTTTTCAATTTTAAAATACAGATTCCTTTATCTTCTCAGTACCGAAATGAGAATTTTTAGGAAGATGGAAGAGTTAAAGGGTTATTTAGGTTTTCGCCTCATTACGTGGCCAATTGCTTTGTAATCCCCTGCCTGCCCTGCCTGCCTTTTAGAAAACTAATCAGAAACTGGCTGTAAAGCTAATGAAATGCTGAATTTCTCAATATAAAAAAGTTAGCGCCATTCTTTACACGGACTCTTCCAAAACGTGCCTTGTGAGATAGAGCAGATTTCATTCCAGGGAGAATACGGGACCTTACGAGCCACAGGAACTTCAGAGGACAACTCGGGAAGCTGGCTAACCCTTTTGCTAAATAGCAGCGTGGCATTTTGAAAGCAAACCTCCATCTCTCTTGCTCATTTGCTAGGTGTGGTAAAGTTAATCGCTCTTCTTTTTTTCACTTTAGATATAGTTTTATGAGGCCTGCGTGTTGACTTCTCTTTCGGCAGCCTGCTGATCCCTCCCAGGGAGCAGGGATACAGTTCCAGCCTGTCTGGAGGTGTCCAGCTTCTCTGCTGCCCTCCGCGCTGACCCAGCAGCAGTTCCTTTACAGCCTCGCTTCGAGGGTTTGTTTGGCGTGGCAGCGATGAAGCCCTTTCCCTTCCCCTCACGCTACCCAGGACCAGAATGGGTTTGGGATAGCAAAACACATCTCCCCAGTAAGATTAAAAAATCCTGAGGGGCGGGAAGCAACCACGTCTCGTTTTTTATTGGTATCTGTTCTGACTCCAGGTTTTGGGCAGGAACACGAGAAAAATACTTGACACTGTTCCTCTAGGAAAGATGAAGATGTTCCTGTGGAAGATGTGTGCCTATCACATCTGTATACAGGTCTCCTCTGGGGACTAGGCTGTAACCCTAGGATCGATCCCCTAGGAAGGAGAGACGTGGTGCCCGTGCCCACGCTGGAGGGGTTCCCAGCCGTTCAGCTGAGCGCTCAGACAGTAGGAGTACGATCTGACTTTGAAGCTGGCCCTGTTCTGAGCAGGAGGTTGGACTAGAGACCTCCAGAGGTCCCTCTCTACCTAAGTCTTATGACTCTGAGGCAGACAATGTTCTGGTGGGTATTTACTGAACACACTAATAAATTAACTGGGAAGTGAGTCCAACCAAGCCCCCTTGGCGAAAACAGGCAATTCTTCAACCTTTGTCCGCATTCGCTGTCCAGCAAGTTTTAATGCCAGCGCAGCTGAACCAGTAAAAGTTTTCGGTCCTCTTTGCGGACCTTTTGTGGATGTATCTATGGAGCCTGCAAACTGATCTGCAGCTCTTGGCTACTTACTTTTATGCCTTTATCAAAGCAGATCTCATCCTCCCAAGAGTTGGTGGATTTACGGGCTTTGCAGAGCCTGTGAGCCACAGGGCCCTTCCAGGGCGTGCAGATTGCAGCCCGTGCTGCCTCATGCTTCTCCACAAACGTGCTTCAGTCCTCGGCCAGCGCAGCCGTTTCAAAGGTCGAGGCTGATCAGCCTCTCTGAACACCCTGTCCTTGGTGCCTTGGCGGACACTGTGTCCCTTGCGGTGCGGGGTTTCTTGCGTCAAAGCCTTTCCTCTGAGCAACTGCAAGACGTGCTCTACAATGGCCCTCGGACATGATTTTCTCTCCTAGAATATTATTGTTTGGACAAATCCAGTTGGCTTCTGCTTTCTTGGGAATAGTAGGAGAAGCTATAGCTGCTTCCCCCCGACTTCGCCAAGCCTCCAGTGCTAGCCGCACGGGCAGTGTTGAAGGGCGGATCAGTCCTCCTTAGGGTACCTTCTGCCATTAATACAGTCCCAAGAGCACTGTGCTCTGTCCCCTTCCTGGCACCTTGAAATCCATATTACCCCCCAGTTCCTCCCCTTCCACAGTTACTTTTCAACCTGTCACACTCCCAGAACATGATAGATACCATCTGGACCATTTGCTAAATGAATCCTATGACTTTCAGGCTGTGATGGTGTTCTCCCTGCTAAGGAAACTTCAGGCCTCCGTGGATCCCAGGGATTGCAGCTAGTCTCTAAAATGTCTTTTGAATTTAGAGACTCTGAACCCTGACCTTGGCATAGATTCACCAGAGAAAAGTAGCTTTTGCATTTTGCAAGGGAGAAGATTTTGGTAGACAGGTAATCCACTGTGGGCTTTCTCTGAGAAGTTATGTTTTGTTTTATTGAGGTGTTTATGCTTTAGCGATCTCTCTGTCCCCTTCCTTCCCTGAGACTGATGGTAAGGAGGACCTGGCCACCACAGGAGCTGACTTTACACCCTTAATGTCATCTGAGAGCTTCCCAGGGCAGAAGGAGGTCCCCGAGGGAGGACTTGGCACCACAGGCTGTTCATGTTGTCACTGTCCTGCAGTACAGAGTGCGTGGAGGAATTCGCCCACAAATCTTTTTAGCCCACCGTAATAGTGACAGCTACGCTTCCAGCCTGAGCAGCTTTGCTGAGCAGCTTCACCCAGGACACCATGCTCTTCCCTCTTACCATGCTGCACTAGATGTGTTATTCAAAGCTAGGAGCCACCTTTCTGACACCAGATGCTCTTGAGCCGCAAGCCACTGTGCTGGGGAAGTGGCCCTGGGCTCTCTTCTCTGTGCTTTTCTCCAGGGCGTCTTTTATTAGCCCCATCCTTTTTCTGGAAGATAATACTCCTAACAGGCTTAATCCTGCATAAATTCTCACTGCGGTCTGTCCTTCTCTTTCTTTACACAGCCTGTGTGATTCCTCCAGCTGGGAATCAATGACGAGTGTTGAGACAGTCCCGAAACGTTAAGAAGCTGATGGATGCCTTCTCCTGCTCACAATCCAAACACCTTTCCCCTCATTCCCAGGTTGTAGGTCAAGTTCCAAGTTTTCAACATGGGGAGACTTTGCTAGTGCTTAATTCATGGTTATAACTGGCTGAAGTGCAGCGTGTGGTGAGCTCTAATTGCTTTCATGCTTTCTGCCCTTGACACCCCTTCCAGATAGCTGATGTGTCCTCTGCCTGTGACAGCTTGTACTTCACGCTACTCAGTGTTGGAGGTCTTCCTTGTCTGTTCTCATGGGCTTATACGAACCGGCCAGGCTCCAGCTGGTGCCACTGGGGTGGGGGTCTCTGGCCAGATCCTGCTTCCAGCAGAGCAAACGTCACAGCTACGGCAGGTGTCCAGGCGAGTCGGGCAAGTCCCCGAGGATGGAGACCCCCCACCACTCAGGACCCCACCTGAGGGATGCCCCGCTCACGCGGAAGGGGCTGTATCCTCATGTCCAGTTGGGATTTTCTTTCGTTGCAGAGCCCGTTGGCTCTTGTCCTATTGCTTTGAACTTCTCAGAAAAGTCTGGCTCTGTCATCTCTGTCACCTTCCCGTTAGGATGTGTAAGATGCAGTTAGATCCTCACTTCAATTCCCCGCTTACTTAATTCCGCATTTATTTAATCTCCTGTCTTTTCAATTCATCCATTTTCTTTTTCCATGTATGTAGACTCACTAAGAGGAGAAGACACTGCTGATCAGACTGACAGTGCAGCCAGACTTTGGTCTGAAGTGCTTCAGCATCTCCCATAAGGTCTTTGTGGACTAAACTTGTCTGTGGCGGACTGGTGGAACTTCATACTTTGAGACAAAAAAAATGGGATTTGTTCTTCCCTACTACTCTGCTCAGCCTTGCAGGCAGCTCAGAACGACTGCGGGTAGATAGTGGTAGTGGCCAAGACATGGCGGTGGCCAGGACATCCCAAGGAGGATGGCCGTGTTAAACCTGGGACCCACATCAGCGCCTGGCGCTGGCCCTCTTCCCGTCCCCACGAGCCAGCCGCTCCACAGCCTGCGGGGTCTGCACAGCCCCAGCCGCTGCTGCCGGGCCAGGCAGCGACGGTGGCTCCTGCGACACCTTCCCCGTCACGGACGGGATGCCGGGCTGGACGGGGCGATACGCTAAAGATCGCGCAGTTCGCTTCTGTTTACATGGAAGCAGAATGAGTCTTGAAAGGAGTGTGTTTATCCTCACATTCGTCACTTTGCATCCACTATCTGCCTGTGTTGGTCCTGTGCAATGCAGCAGAGCAGAGGAAATTAACAGTAAACCGAGGAAAACTTAACGCAGAAGCGAAGGAAACCTGTAGTTATGGTATTGCATCTTCCCTATGCCATGGGGAAGAGGAGAGTCTGAACTTCGGGCACAAACCGCGTCCGCCAAACTGCCGTCGCTGCACGAGATGATGCCGGCGCTTCCCTCCCTGGCCGCAGCCCCAGCAGGGTCTCTGCACAAAAAGCCGCTTTCCTCCTGGCGCGAGTTATCGCAGGCAGACTGGCGGGGGGGCGCAGGCACCCACCCCTGCGGCCGACGTCGCCGCTGCGGCGATGCAGCACGGCTGGAGGGAGGAAGGAGAGCCAGGCTCCTAGGTTTCGGAGGGGTCCCTCAGCAACTGCGGGTGCCGAGGACGCTGCCAATGCTGGCGGAGCAAGCTTGCTCATCAAGTAGGCGTAAGCTACAGCCAACTCTGCCGCCTCATTCTAGCTCTGATCTACCCGGCGTCTTATGCCATCCACGGCATCAACTGACCAGATTAATTGCCGTGCAGCTGGGATGAGAGGTGGGGAGAACTGGGAACGGATAAAAGCTTTTATGCTGCTTCCATTCGCCCTCAGATCATTACCCCTCACGTTGCCGAGCGTTCCCAGGCTTGCCGCATCTCCCATGCTACTTTGTCATCTGCTAGCATGGCCGTGGACAGCTTGCATCCTTGCCACAAATAAAGGAAATTAAAATCTCGTGAGAAGCCCTGCCAGAAGCCCTTGTTTTTAAGCTAGCTGTTGCAGCCTGATCTAAATGCGTTGGGAGGAAAATGACCGCTTTACTCCTGCGACAGCTGAACAGTCGTTCATACCCGGTGCATCAAGGCTGAGATACCCCCATTGCTTTCAGGGAAAAATCTATTTTAAACTCCTCTCTTAGCCAGTGTTTTTGCAGAAGAAAGAAAAGAGCTTGAGGCTAAACTTGATCCTCGCAGGCTGCATATTTCAGTACTGGAAGGCTGTGACTCAGTGGCCTCTGGAAGCTCTCCAAGCTATCAGTAGCTCAAAGGAGGAATTAAAAACTCAACGAACTGCCTGTTCTCCTGAAACTTGTTTTGTGCATGCTATGGAAGAGATGAGAGATTTGAAAGAAGGCAGCCCTGTCCAAGAATCATTGGCTATAACAAGTCACAGCAAGCAATGAATATTTATTTTATTAAAATGCTTAGACGTCTTTTAATGAGCCTTTTTGCCAAGTTTGTGTGGAAGAATTTGCCAAAATACCATGTACACTATAATAAATCCCAAGGTACCTAATAGGCTTCCCCACTTGGTCTTCTGTCCCTGACAGTCTCTATGTAGAGATGTTACAATACCTGTTTTCTCACCCAAAATGGGAAGGAGGGACTTGAGTAGCCTTTCTGACGTTTTTCCAGACAGTTGGAAAAGCCGACGCGAACAGAGATGTGTCCTGTGCTAGCCTGTGAAACCAGGCTTGGGGGTGGCAGGAGGAATCTCGGGAAGATGAGTCTGAGGCTGGATGTTAGACTCAGGCAATCAGCTCATCAGAGCTCAGGGAAGAAGATGGCCCCTTTGGCTGAGCCTCTGCTTCTAGACAAGAGTGGTCCTTGTTTCGCTCCACAGTCTTAGTCCCCGGATCTGCCTTGCCCTCATTCCAAATCCATGTTGGGTGGATATCTTGGACCTGTCCATCCCCGATGGTTAAGGCTTACTTTCAAGCCCAAGACACAAGAGAGCAAAATCAGCGCCTCGGATTAAAATAGGAAACAAACTCAAAGTTTCTGGACACTTCAGGAAATCACCCAGGAGAAGAGCTCTAGTAATTGCTGAAAACAGAGCTTGCGAGCCCAACCCAGGGAGTGAAGTGAGTGATCTTCTGCTCTTAGGAGTGCCTTACTTGGAAAAGGAGAACTTTAAGAAAAGGCAGCACCGCGGCTCGGTGCCTTCAGATGTGGCCTGTCAGGGTGCATTCCTGATCACAACCAGGAGACATCTTCCCACCCTTTTTGCCACATTTTCCTACTTCTCCAGAGCAAGGGTTGACTGAGCTGGCCCACCCAAGAAAGAGACTCAGTGAAGGGATTCTTCCAACTGAAGTTAAAGCCATTGCTTTCATGCTTGCTGTGGGTGCTAGGACTTGGTACTGCTGTGCCTCGGTAGTGTATTCTGAAGTGATCAGCCAAGGACAGAAAGCTTATCAGAGAACGACATTTGGTTGCCTTTGGAAAGCTGGGATTTGTCGTCTTCTCAAAGGGGATCTCCAGCTGGAGGAGCTGGAGCTGGAGATCTCTTTACCGACAGAGCAGAGAGAAACATTTCTGTCAAGCTTGGTACCTAACAGCCAGAACTGGTCAGAAAGTGTTCAACTGCCTCTTTCTTTGTGGATTCCTTGGTCATAAAACGCTCATTTGCTGAAACTAAAATATTTTTCTAGGAATGTGCTAATTCAAACAAAGGTTTAGCCAGAAAAGGCTTTCTGCTTCCAGAAGAGGGAATTTCTGCTTAATGGAGCGAGAGGGAATCGCTTAATTTAACGACCAGCTCGGTGAGTTTGAGCTCTCAGCTGAAATATAGCAGAACCCAGGTTGTGTCCTTGCTCCAGCAAATGCATCCTGCTCATTCGAAGCGGAGCAGCCCCAGCAGGAAAAACTCACACAAGGACCTGCTGGGTCCTCATCGTGCCTTGGCACAGGGAAATCACTGAGCCTGAAAACCCCCTATTCTAGGCAAATTCACTGGCCACTGGTTGTTGGCTGTCCAGACCAAGTCTGTAAGGTGACAAGCCAACATGCCGGCGGGGACAAAAGTCCGTTGCTGTAGAGAACCTACAACTAGCCCCAGCCGTAACAAAGCTTGGTCATTTCCAGGTCTGCTGGGATGAACATCAGCACTTGAGCTGCCTTTAGTTCCTCCCCCGGCACTGCAGCCTGGTTGATTTTTAAGGTACAAACTCTTTTTTTTGAGTTTGCACATATTTGCCCGAGGACAGAAGTTGTATTGAAGGTTCACACTCCCTAAAACATGCATGTAGACAACCGGACATCGATTTCTTGGAATTTGCAAGAGCAGCAAAATTTAAGTGTGCAGGCCAAAAGAAAGTGCTGATTTTTCAAGATAACCTGCCCTGGCTTCTGTTCCCCTTCTCCCCCCTCCATAAATGTGAAGTATTGGTTTTATTCTAGCCTTTCAACTGTGTAAATGCTGTTGTATGGCCAATCTGCAACCAATTATAGAGGGCGCAGATGTTTTTCACAGTAATGTAACAAACACTCTTCTTTTTTTGTCCTTTGCCTTAAAGATAATTTTTATCTCATGATGATTTCATGTTCAAGTCTTTCGTATTTCTGTGTTGCAGAGATTGTCCCCTTAAGGGGACATGCACTTCAACCACGCAGGACTAATATAAATTAGTCTGATACAGGCGGGTAAGCAAATTGGCTGTGGTGCCCCGGCTGCCCGCGCTGCTCCAGCCGTTCAGACAGAGGAGGTGGCTTCTGGCAGAGCCGTGCCGTTGTCAGTGCAGTGGCTTGCATGCGTCAGGCTTGCGGTGGCTGCGACTGCAATTTGCTTGTTTTACACCTGGCGTGCTGCTGCACTCAGAAGGACTTCACGTGCCTTTGGCCCTAAGTGGAGCGTCGAGCCCCTGGTGGTCGATCCCCGCGAGCGGCGGCAGAGCCATTCCGTTTCCAAGAATAGTCTTCCATCCAAAAAAAAA
>NW_009231755.1:0-18202 GCF_000690835.1 Fulmarus glacialis
GGCTGTGCGCGGCGGCACCGCCTGGCCCTGCGGAGCCGGCCAGCGCTTTCTTTCACCTGCAGGATTCTTCTGCACTGATTAAGCTGCAATGATGGGTGGAAGCATTCCCGTGGGACTTCACCTGCGTTGACTCTCAGCGAGGTGAAGTTCATGAAAATTTTGAACTTCGAACGCAAGAAATTTTTCCTTTACAAAATAGGAAACAAGCAGTTAATTTCTCCCGCTGATGTTTAATGGTACAATATTTTATAGGGTTTGTTTGTTTGTTTGTTTGTTTGTTTTTCCATAGGAACCCACTGTGGTCTCTGCTATTCAGTCAGAGGTATTGTATTACTATTCCAGCTTTTACATGGAGCTTCATTACAAATTTATATTTTTCATGCTCCATTAGGTGATATAACTGTTTTATTAATGTCTGTTAGTGATAATATATGATACCTTACATTAATTTGATATTAAAACACCCTTAACAAATGGTTTGGAAATCAGGGCTAACATTGCCAAAATGAAAGAAATATTCAGTTTTTCAGGACTATAGAGAAATTGTTTCATACTCACTTGCTAAAAAATATGTCTTGACATTGCTGAGTGGTTTTGTGCAGTGCTTTTTTCTTAGTATATTTTAGTGTTCACAAAAGCTCCTGTTCTGACATCTCTTGAGACTGAAGTCTTCTACTTAGCCACAAAACACGTATAGTATGGACAGAGGCAGTGCAAATTTCATCTTACCTTGCCATCTCTTTTATCATAATATCATCTTTTTTTCAGAAATTGCCCTTTAGGTATGTTACAATTCCTTGACATCCATAATGATTTATATAAGATGGATTCTCTAGATTACATATCTCTGGGAAAAAAATGATCACTTTTTGCAGCCATATTCAGAGTTTTAAATGTACCCTAAGTGTGTTAATGTCGAAGGTATCTAAAAGGTCTAAAAGGTGTTAATGTCGAAGGTATCTATAAAAGGTATACAAAAAACCCCCTATAAAGAACACAGTTCTTCTTTAATATAAAGATGTTGAAGGTATATAAAACCATACAAAAAAAACCCCATAAAGAACACAGTTCTTCTTTAATATAAATCCATTGACTTCAGTGAAGACATTGTGAAGTTACAACAGGAATAATTTTTTTCCATAGAAGATGAATTAGGTGTTGCTTTGACTAGGACTGCAAATGTTTTTCTGAGCAGAGAATACTGAAATGTTTTCATATTAAGAGAAACAGGATCGCCTGTTTTCAGTCTGCTTGCTAATATCACCAACATGTTTACAGTCTTCCAAACAGCTCCAAATAAGAGGGCACGCTCAAACCTGTGAATCACTGTGACAGTCTTCAAAGCATAGATACAAGAAGAAAGTGCCTTGAAGAAGTGCCTGTCAAATATGCTTCTGCCTTGCCAAGGAAAAGGATGCTTTCATACAGAGCCTTGTACCACCAGAACTAGTCACAGCTTCCTCCCTGAAGAAAAGTAAACTTCATGAGCATACAGGTATTTGGGTAAGGCTTAACTTTGGGCTTCTGGAAAACAGAGAGGATTGTTAATATGGTGCCTCATCTGCATAAGTTGTCATCTCTTCAGTTTGCCATCAACAGTTTGGTAAACAGGGAAAAACTGCACCTTTGTTACCATTTTTCTGCACAGAATTCCTCTGGGAATAATTATAAAGTTCTACTAAATTCAGAATTGACTGGACTGTGTAACTAAATTAAGGAGAAACAGGAAAATAGCTTGCAGCAAGTCTGTTTGAGTCTCACATGCAACTTGTTACCTTCAGAAGAGATCCTGTTGCGTTGGGCAGACAATTCTATGCTCAGAATAGATTCACTCTCTTAAGTCAGTTTTCCAAAACATAGGGCTTATAGTATCAAAAGTCTCAGGGTCAACATGAGAATTTCCGAAGTCAAAACTGGACGATCTCTTTCCAAAATATGTTCCAGCTTAACAGAAATTGTCAGTGTGACGCCAAAATTATTACATGTGGATCAATGGCCTGCATTACGTAGGTATTATGTAGATCAGACTACATTTTCATAACTCTTCTTTTTGGCTCTAAAATCTTTGCATTTATGAATTTTAAGATTTGAGCGGCTGTTAACTCTAGCTTCTTTTCTTTTAAGAAAACAAAATATTAGAATATTTATTACTACAATGTTTCATTTCCTGTCAATATATCCATATTCATTTGTATACAATATAATTTATATTTGCCTTTTCCCTTCTTCTAGCAAATAAATGGAAAATATTTATTTGATCAAAACAGAAAAAGTGTTCAATATACTTCCTCTGCAAGAATCATATAACCACTTACAAGCAATAAACCATCTGCTTCTCACTACATTAGGTAAACCATATTACTCTGGAAAAAAACAGTAATAATGGGAAACTTGACAACAGTAATAAAACTTCCAAACTATTGATACCAGATTCCCTTGTTATTCATTATTTGCTGGCTGGAAAGTAGGATGTGAAACAAAATTGCCCATTGATTTTCCTAATGCGTATAGGGAACTTGGTCTGTATATTCTGTGTAACATTTATTGTTTGAAGAAAACAGCCCAGCAACATTGCAAATGGGACTCATTTTGCCTTTGAGGGACACTCACTCTGGTGGTAGAGGAGAGACAAGCTCAAGTTCAAGCGTACAGGAGAGCACTGGAGTGCAATCCAGTAGAAGTGTTCCACTGAGAAAAGACATTTTATTCTTCTGTGCTTCATCATCATCATCTTCTCCATCATCCCATGGTAAAATTTGCCTTACAGAAATATTTGAACATGGGCTTAAATATTAAAGAGTCATTTTGCCTTGCAGAGATATCTGATGGGGTCACTCAGGATGTGCTGGCAAGGAGAATGTCAGATTCATAAAATTATAACAATGATTATTATGCCATCTTCATCCTTCTGTGTGATTTTCGGTCCAAGCTTGTCTTTCATGTTGCCAAGTGACTGGTGACAGGCAAAGCTTTTCTTGAAGGCATTCTCAAGATGGCTTTTTCTTTATCTTAGCATCTCTACAAAGCCCTGCTATTCTTAGGTCTTTATAATGCCTTGGTTAAAACCTCAGAGATTATGCCCCTACTTTATACTCCAGTAGCCTCTTCATTCATGATGTTTAGTTAGACTAAATATTTGCTTGGACGACTGGCTGTGCAGTGACTACAGAGATATTCCCAGCGTGTGACTAGAGCCAAATTTTTTGTTGCCTTAATATTGTGAACAGAAAAAGATATAATAATAATCTGAAAGCTAGAAAAAGAAAATTCATGTAGGCCGCTAATACCTGGCAGACTAGCCTAATGTCAAAACGTTCACTGCAGCCTTCACCATGTTTACTTCAGAGAATTTAATATGTGAAGCTTCCTATACTGCCCTTGATAAGCCTGTGAAGGACTGGTGGATGAAACACGGCGTTTAAATGCAGAGCTGGAAGTTTTTCATCCTCTCTGTAGTAATACACTGACGCAAGTAAAACACTAATACAAAAGAAGGATGCAGAATAAAAAGGTCTCTTCCCTTCAGCCTGTCTCCCCAAATTAACTTGCTTTGAAGTTTAAAGAGACCAAGAAGATGATGGTGATATGTCCTGTCATGCTTTCCACTACATCCCAGCAGCATGCTCTTTGCTCTTAACCAGGAGTCTTTGCATTAGCAACCAGTTTTCCTCCCATAATTCACTCATCAGGATTCTTCCTTTGCTCTTTCCATTCCACACAGCTCTGCGCTCTCTTACATGCAATGGAGATTTATTTTTAAAGAGCTTGGGAAGCAAACAACGTCATGTTTTCCTTTTCTCTTAAAAATGCACTTGGACAACCTGAAACCATTTTAGATGGTGACAAGACATGCTCTAATCAAGCAGAGGTAGGTATAAACTAATTACCAAGAACTGGAAATCTCTGTAGCTGTGTTTCAGGGTCAGCTTTCATTTCTCTCTCACTCTCTTCCAGTCATAAATTGCATGAGCTCAGCTCCAAAATACAGACCTGCCCTCCAGAAGCCTTGTTTATACCAAGAGCTGTCAGAAAGCCCCTGCCATCTGCAGCTCCTCCTCGCCTTCCTCCTCCCAACCCGCAGCGTTTCCTCCCTTCTGCTGGGTGTCTCAACAGCTCTGCAGCCAGACGTAGTCCTTTTGTTCCCTGTGAGAGAAGGACAGTCTTGACAACATGTTCTTCAACCAACAAAGACCATCCATAGCCCTGCCATTAAAATCTGGACATAGTCTTTTCATCTTTCTTTGTTTCACGGGTCTTCAACAGTTACAGCAATTCTTTAAATATTCTCTAATTTCTGATGATAGCCAAACTACTGTTTCCTTAGGGCCAGTGTTCTCCAAGTCCTTATAACAGCTTCTTTTTTTTCAGGTCTCCATGAGGAGTCCATCTTCTCTTTCACAGACTCTTCAGAGTGAGCGAAACCCTCTTAATGGGGCTTGTGTTTTGCCTATAAGAATGATTAGAAATGCTCCCTAATGGCTGCAAGTATCAAAATACCCAATCCTAAAAAAGGAGCCAAGACTCTTTTAACACAGATATGACCATGACCGAGCCTTGCCCTTGGAGTTCTGCTACATGTGCATCAGCAATTCCCCAGGTCACTGAGTTTTACTGTTTTTGTTCCTCAAGCTTCTGTTAGTTTCCCAGTCAAATTCAGTCCACCAGCTGCAGTAGAAAGGTTTTCTCTGAAGGAAAACACCTCCTGCATTTTGAGTTGTTGTGTTTTTATTTTTAAGTTCAGTGCAGTAGCAGCAGCAGCAGCAGCAGCAGCAATTTTTGGCTACAAAACCTCTCGGTAGGTGGTCAGCACTGTGAGCCAGTGCAGTGAAAAGGTGAGACAGACAGGAAACCTGTTAAAAACTTGACCCTTATTTCATGGTCCCTGTAGACAAGGCCCTGTGTCTTCTGTCTGGAAGAGCTCGATGATTTTAGTGACTATTTCATTTTATTTTCAGAGTGGATTCAGCTTCCAGTCCTCATGTCTTCTTGGGTCTGCCTTTTATTATTAGGGACATTAAAATAAAACATCATAAATGTAGCTCAGAAACTTCTCCCTAGGTTTAGCTGAGACCAGGGCTCCCGCTGCTTGACTCAGCTCATATTCCACCTCCTTGCTCACTTTGAACTCGGTGCCAATTTCCTCTTCTATTTGGGACGGGTGATGTGAGTCCAGAGACGGTGCTACAGCTCCCAAGCAGCCGCAACAGCAGAGAGGAGTAAGAGGTGCTGGCTGAAGGCATCGTCGCTCTCACCTGCAGCACCAAGCTCGAGTTTAAATAAAAATCTAAGCCGTATATTCCAGTATTATCTCACTCTCCATCATAGTTCCTCCAAGGCTAATCTCGGAATAATAACTTTTTATCATATAAGCTACCCATTTAACATTCTCTTAGCTCTTTGGTGAAGGGCAGTAACTGCAGCTGTCTTAAACTAATTTGAGAGAGTTAGAAAAAATATTTATTTCATTCATCTATCTGTAAAACTACTAATACTAGTTCCATCTATTATTTATAAATTAATTTTGCATTCTAAACTAAAACACACACCGTTACTTATGTTTAATGCTGCCTGCACATTTGACTGATGAAGTGCCACATTCGCTGCTGCATTTCTGCATCATATCTTTTTAATAAGTGTCTACATTTCTACAATCATGTATCTTTCTAAGAAAGTTCTTACACCTTTTGTATAGCTCACCAATTTTGTTGTATCGCTGCCTTCTCACACTGCATCATCACGAAACTTAGCAGAACATTTTTCATGTTAATTGAATGTTCTGCCCATAGATACAGATATTTATAATCTCCTGGGGAAAAGCTGTTATAGTGCTTTTTCACAGCACAATTCATTTTCATATTTCTACTTATTCTCAGAAAATGCTAGGATTAAAAATAATTTAGGCTGAAAACTTTGTTGAAAACTTTTTCCCCTTAAAATTCTAAATTACATTATTTCACACTTAAACAAAAATATGTATCATTTTGAGCTGTGAAAAAGTATACATGCAAAAGTTAGGTGTTTTTCTGGAGGGGCTCCTTGGCAACACTCCAGTCTGTGGTCTCAATAGCTGAAGTCACCATGTCACAAAAAGAAAAAAAGTAAGTCTTTGAGAGCTAGTAGTTGGAGTTGCCTAATGCAAAAGAAAACTTTATATGGCAATTAATTTTGTCAGTGCAATTATTTTTGTAATTACACTGTATATTATCTATGTATTTTATCTAAATACTGTCCAAGTATTTTAAATAGATCATTTGGGAGCTGGAAGCATGGTTTTCTATCTAAATTTTCTAAACCTTTGTTGTAAGCCATGGATACAAGGGTGAGTGGCTACGGAGGACATTTTCAACAAGGACAGCTAGACAAAGGCATTTGAATATTTTGGCTTTGGACATTTACCCAGCTGGCGCAGTGCTGTGGCATGCAGTGTCTGCCTTGAAGAATCTGAAAAGGCCACTGGCTGGCCACCCAGCTGGTGCCTCGTTTTCCAGGCACACGATCTGACTTTAATCTAGTGTTTTGCCAGGATTTGTCATAGAAAAGATTTCAAAAATAGAGTACTGTATCCTGGTTAAATGACATTTTCTAAAAATATCAAACCAGACTTATTTTCCAAAGACTCGTTCATCTCCACTCTTACTATGCCAGCATGAGCAAACTACATTCTCCTGTTATTTAAATGAGTAAGCCATTTGGTTCAACTTCATTTAAGAATAATTTGAAATTTTTCAACACACATATTTCAACATTAATACATTTCTAAAGTACAAAATGAGACTGTAAGTACTTGTATGCACAAGAAGTATGGCTTATAAGAACAGTCCTGTGATATCTTCCCTAAACTGAAGAGGTCTTTTGGAAACCAGCAATGATCCTGTCATATTGTTAACTGAGAGAGTAATTTTGCCTTTTTATATCAAATCCAGATTTGTTTTGTTGATTAGATTTGGATGGGTCACTGCTTGCATAGGCTGCGACCCTGTTTGTTGAGATAGCATTTTAAAATTCTTATACTTATCACAAATGTATGTCTTCAACAGTAAAATGTTCCCCAGGCAAATAAATTTTTTATGCTGAAAATAAGCATTCCCCTTTGTACAATTTTAGCTGTAGGAAGTTAATAGCTCTAAAATATGACTTGATTTTAATCTCAATTTCCATACACCGCTTTGCCAGTGTAGCACCTAGAAAATGATGCAAAATCAGGGCAAGCTTTCATGGCCTCACACCGGCGTACCCAGTGCCTGAGTTTAGTAAGTCTGAGAGTTTGCCACTTCAGGAACCAAGAGAAAAGTGTTTTAACCAGAGCACAAGGCTCAACATTTAACGGGGCCATCTCTGCAGCATACAGATGTGACAGGGAGAGAACTGACATTAGAAAACAATACAGAATTAAATTTCCATTTTCTAGAACTCAGGTCTTCACCTTTTATGGGCCTGTCGTGCCAGTCTTGTGGTTAAAAACCAGTAATTTCTATTTGCATGTTCCTTCCTAGTCAGTTGTGTCCCTTCTCTTACAGTCATTTCAGATGGATCATGCTTCCTAGTTGGCTTAGGAAAATAATATAATTCTGTATTAAAAATTATCATAGTAAAGTTACATGAAGAATGTATTTATGTCCATGAAGAATTTTGTTGCCTAGAGCGAAAAATCCTTTGGGTTCATAACTTCCCCTTTTCTTCCTACAGGTATAAAACTGATGGGCTATGTCAATCAGAATGTATTCACATATTAATACCACTTAAGCAAAGCATAAGAGCCTGGTTTGACTTGGAAAGTGGTTATGCTAATTAGCTTAAATTTGCAAGAATTTCACTCAATAGGAACAACTTGACATTTAGTTTGAAAGGTCTAAATGTTTCTGTAGAGTTCAGATAACAATATTGCTGGTAAGATACTCCTTTTTTTCCCTTTCCCAAATGACACTAAAAATACAAAAAGTTAATTTGCAAATGTTTACCTAAAATAAATGACTTACATGAAGGCCTATCAATGCAGCTGACACAGATCCCGATTAAGTCGAATCCCTGGCAATAGACTCTGCCACAGAAGTTGGGCTATTTGCTTTTCTTGAATCCTCCCTGGCTTTAGATGCTTTCAAATCTTTTCTAATCCTTGCTGAAGGGCATAGCTAATTAACCTGGGAACAGTGCTACACTGCCGCTTTTGCAAACTACAATGACATACCTGCACAATATCAAACCGTGTCTGTAGATATATCCAGTAGCTCAGGGTAAAATATGTTTGCAATATGGCACAAAGCCACCTTCCTCTCCCCTTTTTTAAGACATACAAAGGATATCTCCCCTACTGCAAAGCATCAGAGACGTGCCATTTGCTGGGCTGTACCTACAACATCTGACTGATGACAACAACTATTAATTTATTTATTTCCATGCTTTATACTTCCATAGCACATTAGTTCTTCACAACATTCATCGCCCTGTTTCATTGCCCTGTTTTCCCTTAGCAAACAAAATGATATTTGGCATCGCCTTTGTAGTCCTGTTTTCACATTGCTGTTAAAAAGCTGTTTTGAAGTACTGCTTCCTCTGAAATTGTAGAAGTATGATATTGTGTTGACCACTGCTTCACTCTCCATTTTTTTAATTCCCAGAGTTAGAAATTGATTAGTTAATGGAGCTTAAGCTGCACCCTTTCATTAGCTGTGAATCCAAGATAAACACAGTGATTTAGCTCCGCCAAGCAAATCCATCAGCTACGTCGTGTGACAGGTTGCTGCTGCTTTTGCTTTTGGATCTTCATTGAAATAGACTGCTAACAGCTACTATTTTTTCCCCCATATTATATCAAAAAGCTTGTCTTACTCGTAATATGATGTGTTAGGGCACAGTAGAGGCAGTTACTCCCTGGGGCCAGGAGTAATGGGTGCTCCCCACGGGCAGGGTCTCACAGCCAGGACCAAGGTGCCCCGGGGGGGGGCTGGCAGAGGGTCCAGGGCTACGGGGTTGGGAGAAGAAAGACGTCAGAAACACAGGACAAGACTATGTAAGTCTGTCTGCTCTTTCCAGATGCCACTGCACCTTTTCTGATTCAAATTGTTAATTTAAGTGATTTTTTGAGTCATTCCAGGTGAGCTAAGACACTCTCATAAATGAGTGCTATCCATCTATCCATATATGTACTCAAATAATCCACGTTGTTGAGTGCTTAATTACAAATACATAGCTGTATGAGTTTTCTATTGGTATTTTTAGAGGAAACCAAGTCGCAAGCTGACTAACCAGCAGGAGCTCGTAAGTGTTGGTGGTGCGGACCTTATTCTGACTCAAAATTATTGTATTTGAGTACATGCTGGAAGGACAACATATTCCAAACTACAGGTCTCAGTTGCATTTAAAAGAGTGGCCTGACCACACATGTCACTGTGTTTGCCACTAGAGAGGAAGCAGTTTACACATCATTTTCCACATATTACCATCTGTATGTTCTAGTGCATTTTTTGCAGTTTTGCATTTATTTAGGAAAAGTCAGGTTTCAGAACAAAATATACGGTAAATAAGGTTCTCTTTAATGCAGTGCAGAGTTGCCCTGGTTTTATTCACTGCAGAATAAAAGAGCACAACTCACACCATTGCTGACACTGACATATCCACTAATGTAATGCTGCTTGTTTTCACTTATAGTCATTCCAAGTAATATAAAATATTCTCCTAAAATACATCTGATAATAAAAAGCACATGTTAATGAAATTATTGAAACATGAAGCATTAAATAGGGATTTAATTTTAAAGTTTACCAGTGCTTTTCTGATCTTTAATTCTATTTACTATATGGAAAAAAATAAGGTGGAATGAGAATGAGTGATGAAGAATTGTATTGGATGAAGCAACAGGGTTCCTAAGACAGAAGACTTTGGGGACAAAATGGATCAGAACGTCCATGTAAGTGTAAAATATGTTATTATTTTATAATGAAATGTATGAAATGCATGAAATACATAACCAAATAAAAATTTTTCCTTGGAAAATACAGAGATCAAAATTAGTTATTGATACTGATCAACACTGATGATTAATATTAATTAAAGTTTCATAGCTGGAAATTCCCTCATCAGCAATACATTGATACTGTCAGGAAACTCAAATTCCCACAGCTCATCTTTGGTCCATTAAAACATGATAAACACAGTGTTTCTATCATCTAAATTACTGATTGCTTGAATTACAAATGAGTGGATCACTTTATATGTGAGTTACCCCTGTTCTTTAATGCAAAACATCTCTTGTCAGCCATTGTTGGGACAGGATACTAGACTAATATCCTTTTGATAGGATAATTGATTAGGCTAATATAGGCTTTTGATATGATCCAACACATTTGTCCTGTGTTCCTGTATTCTTATCTTGCTTTAAAAAGGAGACAACTCTATTTCTGCACCCAATGCTGCTTTCAAGTGCATGGCCACAGCAGCATTGCCTTATGATAACAAGCACGGGTGACAGCGGCTAGGCCTGCATCTAAAAAAGATTTGGCATCCTGTCTTGACTCAAAGGAGATAAAAGGGCATTTTCTAGATACGGTTGTTCAAGAAGAAGCATCTGTTAGGAACCCAACAGTACAAACTATATTGCCAGTAGATAGATGCAGTGATTGGGGAAAGTATGTAACCTTCCCCTCCTCTTAAAAAATCTTCCCTTTAATTTTACATTTTACCTGGACTGAGATTAAACAAGATTATATGCATGGAGGAAGTAAAACAGATTGGAAACAATAATGTAGTCCTACCACAAGTAGGATTTCATTTAAAGAAATTGTTTAAACAAATAGTGATTAATACAAAAGCGCCTCCAAAGCTTTGAAATGACTGTCTTCTTTCATGAAACAAGTAATTTGCATTTAAGCAAATTCCTCTGTATGTAGATAAAATAAAATGACAGGGTTAGTATAGAGGGAAAATTATTTGGCATCAAATACTTCAATTTTATTGTTAACTCAATGACAGAGATAGAAGATTACTTTGTAAACATATTTCTTAACAGGATAATTTTCTAATGTTTGTGACAGCAGTTTGTGACAAGATTTAATCTTACACAGTCTTTTTGCAAAATACATGTGATGCTATGGGATTGAACAAAGTAGGATATTTTATCTACGAAAGACAATGGCTCTCTCCCAAGGAGGACACTTCACCTGATGTACTTGGTCGCACAAAACCTCAGGAATCATGCTCTGCTTTTAGAAATATTCACAAGAAAATATTTTTTGTGAAATAGTTAAGGATGAAAATGTGTTTTACTATAGACCAGAACAAAACCCCAAACTCCTCCTACTCTCACGTTAAAAAAAATAGTAAATTTAGGAACTGACAGTTCAGGAATGCAGCTGATTTTCCACTTCCAAAAATGTCAAGAGGCATATCAGTGTGACATTATGCCAGCCTTTTAAGATGGCAGATGGTGGAGTTAATTGTGATACTGAATGAAAGGTGAGGAAGAATTTAAACACTCGGATGTAGCAGCCTAAAAATTTTAAGACAGTAGTGCTCTTTCGTGGTGTGGAACACGTGCTTTGTAGGACAGTTGTGGTGCAACCGCATTACGAATTACAGGATTTGCAGTAAAGGCTGCAACTCTTTGCCTTCTCTTGAACTCTCACCTGCAAACTGATAGTCGGATCAATCGAGCATGGATGGAAACCGTCTCACAGATTTCCTTAGCTTCTTAGATTTGGTAGTGCCAGAACTGGCATTTTTAGCTGACCTTGTACTTTTGGAAACACATGAAGGTCCTGTGAAGGATATGGGTTTAGCGAGAGGTCCAAAGGGCTCATAGTGGGGTTTATATTGTTTTAGTAGTTTCCATGCTTTCCTTTCAGGAAGTGATTATGGTAAACAGGTTTACCATTTGCTCCTCCACGTCAGAAAATCTCCTCTGAACCCCTCAGATTTCCACCCTTCTTCAACATGAATGTGGAGCTATTGAGGAATGTGAGATGCTTTGTACTTCTATATTATTTGTGTACTTGATCTCATGCCTTTTGTCTTGATCTTTGTTTTTATGATACTGTACCTTTTAGAATCAAATCTACTCTATATTCTATTGTTTCATTTCTTTCCCTTACTTTGGCTTGCTGTGACTGGGGAGAAAAGTTAGGGTGACTAAATCAAACAAGATAACAAAACGAGGGAGAAACATTTGAAGAAACTGGTGGATGATGGATATTTCCTTTATTCCCAAGGACTAAGAACAACCATTGTGCTTATACTATTTTTAGAGGAAAAAAAAAACCAAACCACTTTTCAGGCCCTTTCAGGCCAGTCAGGGGTACAGAATAAAGGTGAGAAGCTGGTGACAAGGGGGATGGGCATGAGCTTTAGCGGACATACAACAAAAGTGTGGACTCACAGTTAGAAAAGAAGGAGCAGAGGAATGTGTGCTTGTGGGAGATCTGAGCAAATGGGAAAACCTTCTGAATCTCTGGAGAAATACAAATCAAACAAAAGGAAAGTGCTGCCTAACCTAATAAATGCTTTGAAGATTCCAACTCAACATTATCTCAGTTGCTTTGGCAAAAAATCATGGGAAATAAGAATTGCTTGTGCATCACCTCTAGGTGAGTCACCTTCCCAATTGAATTGGGGCTTGTAGTGGGGTGTTAAATTACCGAAAGAGGGGCCGTATGGATTTGCCAGGCCATTTATACTGATACTTGCTCTCACAAACGATGTCTGCATGAGCGAGACGAGAGCCTTACCCCATCTCATTTTGTTCCATGCATCTCTAGATGATACTTCAAGTAGTAGAAGGAAAATTGTGAGAATGATAACAGAGGAAAACTGGAATGGAGCAAGTTTCTATAATGTTCTGAAAAGCAATAAAACTCTGAAGAGTTCACTCAAACTGAAAACATACAGCTGCATCCTGGCCTGTACAGCCAAGAAATGGAGGCATCCGAAGGAAACAGAATGGCTTCAAAAAGATTTACTGGTTGTGGGGTATAAGTTTTTATTACTTTAGAAAATAAATACCCCTCCTTTCAGGAAGTCTGTAATAATGAAGTCTGAAACAGTAGACTGGTGGATTCTGTACAACAGGCATCACAATCCAGAAGAATATGGGATTAATTTGTAAAGGCTTCTAGGCAATCGCACAGGCAGGAAAAAAATTGTGGGTTCCCTCCCTGGTTCTTTGCTTCCTCCTGTCTTTACTGGTTTTGTTTTCATTTTTATTTTTAAAATACTTTAACTTTTTTTTGTACTATAAAACTCTCTATGCTAGGAATATTAATGGGTGGAAGATAAATATTCAATAATTATCTCCCTCTTTTTTTTTTTTCATTTTTGGTGTATAGCATTTTTATGTGTTCCAGAAGTTCATAATTTTCATGGCTCACCATAATAAAAATTCTCAAAGGTAATAAAACCAAAAGGAAACAGCATTCCTGATTTTCATAAAAATATCCCAAGAAATAAAAAAGTGGAACAAATCTCTAAAATATATACCCAGCCAGGCTCATTCGCATTTTTTTTCCACAAGCACCAGCTGTTTTTTGCATACTAGCATAAGGGACATATTTGCAGATTCAGTTTATGGGAGCTTTGTTTATGCACTGGGTGAGGATTAACAACTAATTTTAATTAATGTGGCAAAACCAAGTTCAAAGAAGGCGGAAAATTTGTAAATCTCATAAGACCACTAATTCTGGCTGTGTTCTTAGATGCAGAAAAGGTGCCACACAGAATTTTCCATATTAACATTTTTACTAAGGTTTACACACTATAATCCTTTCTCCAGCACTATTTGACAAGGAACCTCCTGATTTAGCAGATCTTTAATTACACCCTTGTGCCTCCCAATCTTTAGTGTGTCTTTACAATCTTTCTGTAAAACAGACAAATACCGCTGTTGTTATTTCAGTGTTCATCAAGCAGGAAACGTGTGAAAGGGCAGGCAACTGAACCAAAGGGCTTGCTTTTCGGAGCAACTTATACCTGTGCAAAGCCAATGGCATCGATACGAAAAGAACGGCACACACATTTCGATGGAAACACGTAAATGAGTAACAGGCAACTTGGATTTCGCAAGAATAAAGCATGTCAAACCGATCTAGCTTTCCTCCATGACAGATTAATGAGCCTTGTAAAGACATGAAGCAGTAAGTGTTATATATCTTGAATTTAGCAAGGCTTCTGGCATGGTCAGACACGGCGCTCTTGTCGCGAAGCTGGGGAAACAAAGCCTCAGAACTGACTGAGGAACTCTGCTCACAAAACTGTTATTATAGTTTTCTGACAAAATGAAAGGAGCAAGTGGGGGTTTTGCTATGGTCAGTCTTGAGCCTGAAGTTTAATAAATCTGTTCTGAGGGTTTAACTTATGGAAGATTGTCGTGGTTTAACCCCAGCCGGCAACTCAGCCCCACACAGCCGCTCGCTCGCTCCCCCCCAGTGGGATCGGGGAAAGAATCAGAAGGGTAAAAGTGAGAAAACTCGTGGGTTGAGATAAAGACAGTTTAATAGGTAAAGCAAAAGCCGTGCACAAGCAAAGCAAAACAAGGAATTCATTCACGGCTTCCCATGGGCAGGCAGGTGTTCAGCCATGTCCAGGAAAGCAGGGCTCCATCACGCGTAACGGTTACTTGGGAAGACAAACGCCATCACTCCAAATGTCCCCCCCTTCCTTCTTCTTCCCCCAGACTTATATACTGAGCATGACGTCATATGGTATGGAATAGCCCATTGGCCAGCTGGGCCAGCCGTCCCGGTCCCCCGCGCACCCGGCAGGGCACGGGAAGATGAAAAGTCCTTGGCTAGTGTAAACATTACTTAGCAGCAACTAAAACATCAGTGTGTTATCAACGTTATTCTCATACCACATCCAAAACACAGCACTGTACCAACTACTAGGAGGAAAATCAACTCCATCCCAGTTGAAACCAGGACTTCAGGAGGAACGTTAGCAAAAATGTCCTAGTGGGAGGACGGTCAAGCACTAGAATAACTGTGGTTTTCAATATTGGATTCTTCCATACATTTTCCCAAGCACAAGTTCGACACTGTTCTTTTTGGGAACAAGGGGACAGATTCAATGACAAGATGAAGTCCCTTTTTGGCTGATGCTGTGTAACTACATGATTTAATGCCTTCCAGCAATGTAATAGGCCAATTACTCATTTGAGATCAGGAAACAACACACCAAATTGCAACACAAATTGCTGGTGAAACATTCTTCTGCTCCTTTCCACCCTGCTTTCACCCCTCCTTGAGACACCGCTGACTCTTCCAGGTCACCCTCAGGTCTGGCTTAGAGATTATGTCCTTTAAGGTGTCACCAGAATAACAGCATAAGGAATTGAGTAAAGATGTCCTAAGAAAAGTTTCTGTTAAGTGGGTTGGTTTTGCCTCATCGGCTTTCTTAGTGTTTTCCAGATTCAACAGAAAGCCAAGAAATGGAAGTAGCAGCCGTTGCTCTAAACTGTACAGCCAAAATAGTTCAGGTTCATCGCCCAGGGCTCACACACCAGCTCCTCTCTCTGGGACGCTTCTGGGATATCGTTACAGAGAACTTCTCTTACCTGCATGATCCACTAAAAATCTGAAAATGGTATGAACTGCTGGAAAAGGGGGAAGATCTCAGGATTGGGAAGAGAAGAATTGTGTGGTTTTACAGTTGCGTTCCTGACTGTGGAATAGGGCTCTTGACCTGTTCCATATCTCATGGATATGGAATGTGGGAACGATGGGACAGCCGCACCCCGTGGCTGCCGTTAATGCAGGGAATACCTACGCACTGCGCTTAGGAACCAGCGCACGTGTTTCTGAGAAATGCTTTCTCTGCCATGTAGAAGCAGTAACACATACCGAGCTAACTAACTAATAGTAAGCTGAGCTAATTAGTTTAATGAGCTAATACAAAATAGCTACATCAGAGTGTCTCACTTTGATGCTAATTCCCTCATGCAAGGAGTCCTTTTATGTGCTGGGCTACTGTTTAAACCACTGGACCAATTTGCCAGCCCCTGTTAATTTAAATCTGTTATTAATGAATGTAGATCTGGTTGCAGTAGAAGAATATTTGTTTTATTTCATCCTGCCACAGTTTTTCCCTCAAGGTTTGTCTCATTGAGATGGGCAAGGAAGTAAATAGTATGAAGTTCTTTCTGGAGCTTGTCACTCCACTACTGCAAACAGCAGCAGCTTTTTTAACCTATACATTCGGTTTCCTCTTCTATATTGTAAAGTATGTATTGCTGAGCGCGCCTCTTCCACCCCGCTCCTACCACTAGCATGAATATATTTTTTCACATTTCCTTTACCTCTTTTTTCTTTTCATATTCTGCTTACAGGATGCAGACTTTTCTGCTTAAGCTTTTAGTCTTACCTTTTATACTGAGGCAAATTTCTGTTACTGTGATCTATAAATCTTTTATGTGGTCACAAGTCTGCATATTAGTTTCTTTGATAACTTCAGTACACAGCTGATGCCTCCTTTAAGAACGATTCTATGACTTTTTGATATAAACTATAGAAAAAGCACCTGTGAGCCCATTGTTAGTCAGATAAGAGCTCTTGAAATACTACTTTCTGTTATTCAACATTTAAAAAGAGTTTAATAAGCTGTATTTTATCAAACACCACTGTATCTTTTTCAAAGGATTTTAGAGAGACTGTCTCACCATTTTTGTTTCCCAAGCACCAAATAATGTGAGAAGAAAATGTACCGAATTTCTCTGGAATCATTCCATAGTGAATTCCAAAACAATATTTTCTGCAAAAGTGGTGTAGGTTTTTATGGTTCCTCTATCTAATTTTTACAAGGTGAATATTGATGGCACACAGAGGAAGGGAATATATCTAGGGGAGGAAGCAGCATAATACAAGGTTTAGGGTTTAAAGTACGTGGACTATCCGTAAGATCCTGTTATTAAATTCAGGGTGTCTACTACTGCGTCCAATCCAATACAATTGGGGGCTGCCACCCAAGAGGATTCCCCATCCTCTTCCTCATCCTCAGCTGCTTCCTCACGCTGGTTTTCTGCGGTGGACTGAGCAACTGTGCTGCAGCAGGCGAGCTGTTTCAACGAGGTAGGTAACCAGTCCCACCCAGAAAAACACCATCTTTTTGGTTGGCCCACCTCATTCATCCAATTCCCTCTGCACCACACGGTTACGGGTGTGATACAAAGGAAATATCGTATCAATGTACCTGGTATATTACCCTAATGTGCTGGAAGTATGCAGAGCTCTCAACATCAGCTACACGAGGAGAGATGTACATTACCAGAGGAAAGCTGTCTTGGTCCATCTTCTGCTCTATAAAGCAGGAAAACTAAAGTAAAGACTGGCACTTGACTGAAACAATTCAAGAAATCTAAGATCTTTAGCTCAGATTAAGCTTTATTAATTGATGGATTGATTTTCCAGAGTGCTGAAGGAAATGCAATTACAATGTGGACAGAACATGACTACTATTCAACTATTACAGGACGCTCTAGAAGGACCTATTTTATTTGTGGATGACTAAACATTCAGAACATCTTGCTGCTGCATGAAAAACCATAGACAAAACTTTAGGTGGCCAGAAACAGAGTTAATATGTTAATTAATGTTAAATACGTTAAATAGCGTTAAAATTTTTAAACAGTATAAATAAGTTACTGTAATTTTAAAATTGGCGGCTTTTCTCCTCCCTGCCTACAAATAGTCAGTAGCAATTCTTTGACTTCAGTCCTGCAGAAATGTTTACCAATAGTTCTGATTGAAGTCATTGCACAAAATTAGTCGCCTGTTTTAGTGTTTTAACGTTGTGACTTACAGTGTAAACTATTCAGGACAGGGACATAGCGTATCTACAGGCTTTGTAATTAACGCAACAAGGCCTCAAATCTGATTCAGGCTTCCTAGTGCTCCTACAGCCGAGACAATAAATAATGACTTTACATGATTTCTGTCACCTAACCCATCAGTAGGGATGAGGGTACCAGACTTCCCGCTTGTTTGTTGACTTTCCGTTCGGATGGGAAACCGAGCCCGAAGGAGGGCTGGCATCGATGCACCTGGTCGTACTGTGGACCCCCGTAACAACACAGCCCCGTGAGCGCGCGTAGTTTGTGTCATGGTGCTCGTACAATCGCCGGCTCCGACCGAGACACAGGTGAGGTGTCCGGTCTCCGTGAGGGAACCGGCTCTGTGCTGCCCACCTGAGGAGACGGGCCCTTCCCTTCGTCCCAGGCCACAGGTAT
>NW_009231756.1:0-545 GCF_000690835.1 Fulmarus glacialis
GGTCCGGGTGAGCATCGGCATGTGCTCAGCGGCTGCCAGCCCGCGTCAGCCGGGCAAGAAGCAAGTTATGTGATCTCAGTAACGCAGTGACGTTCCCGCAGCTCTGAGCCTGCTGCAGCTTCCCTGCAATTTGCCAGGGCTGTGCCAGAGCTCCCGGCTCTGCCAGAGGAGCCTTGGGCAGGCAGGGCAACCGCAGCCGCTTTCTGAATCAAGGAAAATGCTCTTTGGAGGAGGCAGCCAGCAGACAAGGCAGTCCTCGGTAGCACCACGCGTCTGCTCGTGCTGCTGTTTTATGGTACCTGTCACCGCGGTCTGGGCACCAGTCGGGATCTGAAGCGTAGCAGCGGCTCTGCCAGGCAGGGCTCGGGCTGCCTGCGCACCCCAGGGTGGGCGGCTGGACCCCCTTGGCAGGTTTTGGGAGTAACTGCTGGGGAAAAGGTGCTGTCTGAGGGCTGGGAAACGCGGTCCCTGCCTGCCAGGTGACAGGGGTGACAGAGACCTTACAGCGTGGCTCTGCAGGCAGGTGGGTGGGACGGGGACGGACG
>NW_009231756.1:601-1382 GCF_000690835.1 Fulmarus glacialis
GGGACGGACGGTGACCTGACTGGGGACGACAGGCATGGCCAGCTTTGTGTGCAGATCATCTCCGGGAAGGATGCGCATCCAAGACCACCTGCCCACGAGCATCTCCGGGGCAAAGCTCAACCATGCTCCATCGCGGCGCTGGCCAGCTCAGCCATGATGCCATGGTGGCATGGGGCAGCATCACCACTGGCACCGACCCTGCACACCAGCTCTTGGAGGGTGCACTGCTCTGGAGTGGGAAAACCCTGCCACGTCTCTGCACGCCCCTGCACGAGGACAGCAGGGCTTGCCCAGGCCACCCCCCTCCTCCTCCTGCTGCCTGCAGTCCGGGGGACCTTGCTGAGTATCACCTAACGTTTTTGCTTTTGGATTTGTCTCTGATGTGTGGACACAGCAGAGCCGGGGCCCTGGAGATGCTGAAGAGACCCAGCCCGGTGCTGCCAAGGGGGTGATTCGGTCCTGTCTCTTGCTAAGTGAGGAGAGCACCAGTTTACGTTTAGCAACACAAACAGCCTGGTACTGGATAAACTGTCACTCGGCCGCCCTCACGGCACAGTCCGTGGGGAGAGCAGGGTTAAAGCTGGGTCAGACACCGGGCAGAAGCAGCCCTCCGGCAGCGCGCCGGTCGGCACACACAGCTTCCTTTGTGGCACGGTGCCCGTGCTGGTGAGACTGGCCCTGCAGGGCCACATCCCTCATCCTGCCAGGCAGGAAAGCCTTCGGCCCACGCTCCTCCTCGCCTCTCCGCATCCCCTGCCCTCTGCCCCGTCACCGCTGCGGG
>NW_009231756.1:1429-2158 GCF_000690835.1 Fulmarus glacialis
TCCTATGTTCGGGCAGCGCGGGTTTTTCCCAGCCATTATTACAATGATTATTTTTGTTTTCTCAGCTCGAAAGGGCTCTCCTCTCGCCTCGCTCCCGGCTGGCCCTGAGCCAGGTGGGACTGAGCACAGAGCGAGGGGAACGGGGAGCATCCTGCGCTGCCAGGGCAGGGGACCGCGGTGGGATGCAGGAGATGGGGTGGAGGGAAGAGGAGATCTTGTCCCTCCTCCTAAAGGTGCAGACTGGAAATCAACACTGTTTTCTCAGCTCGAAAGGGCTCTCCTCTCGCCTCGCTCCCGGCTGGCCCTGAGCCAGGTGGGACTGAGCACAGAGCGAGGGGAACGGGGAGCATCCTGCGCTGCCAGGGCAGGGGACCGCGGTGGGATGCAGGAGATGGGGTGGAGGGAAGAGGAGATCTTGTCCCTCCTCCTAAAGGTGCAGACTGGAAATCAACACCCGCTTGGTTAATTCATTAGCTTCGATTAGCGACTCTGAAGCTTAGATCAGTTAATGGGCTCCCTCCTGCTGGTAAATCTCCAAGAGGAGCTCAGTGAGGTTATCTGCACCAGCAATGGCGAGGGAAGGACGGGGATGAGAGCAATTGAATTAGGAAGCTGTTAAACAAAGAAGCCAAACTGAGCCAGAGCGGGGACGATGCAAGATGGCCACAGCACTAAAACACGGGGCAGAGCACCGCACCGCGGCTGCGCCCGGCCGGGTCGGGGCTGGGG
>NW_009231757.1:0-372 GCF_000690835.1 Fulmarus glacialis
GGCGGCGCAGTTATTTATTTATTTTAAACCCCGGTACATGACATTTCTCTTCTTAGGAAGGCAGCAGCAGCGGAAAGCCCATCACACAGCCTCTCTCCTGAAAGCAGAGCCTGGAAACCAGAGTCTCATCTGCATATTCATAAGTACCTGATAAATTAATCATGATGGCAGAAGCATTCAGGCTAGAAGGGAGGTGACAGGGGAAGGTTGCACCCCCCAACACAAGCCCATCCTCACTCTCGCACACGCTCCTCGTCTTCCAGGCACAAAATGTTTTAATCCCTTCGCAACTCAACAGAACCCCCGGGGGGCTCGCAGGGAAGGGGGCTGTGCCCCCCGCGCACCCCGCCAGGCACCCGCCGCCTCGGCCCC
>NW_009231758.1:0-220 GCF_000690835.1 Fulmarus glacialis
GATAGCGAGCGGCCGGGTTTCTCCCGAAACACAAAACCTGGCGATTCGGGCGTTATTTGACAAATAAAAGAAAAAAACATCACGCAAATTCGTAAATACGGGCAGAAAATCCGCGTTTTCATCCTTTTCCAACCTCTGGAAACGGAAAAACTTTCCTTCTTAATAATTAATAATAATAAAAACAGTAATCGAGTATTATCCCAGTGACGCTTTCACCCCA
>NW_009231758.1:377-622 GCF_000690835.1 Fulmarus glacialis
GGTGAAATCGCGCCGGCGAGCCGACTCCGCGGCCGCACGTAGGCGTCCCCGGCTCCGCCGCCGCCAGAAATCTCTCCGAAAAAAAAGATGTTTTTTTCCGAAAAAAAAAAAGAGGTTTTTTCCCGGAAAAAAAGAGGTTTTTTTTTTCCTCCTAAATAAATCACAAAACCCGGAGTCGCGCGGCGGGGCCGGCTCAGGCCGCGCTTTGTGAGCAAATACTTTCGCCGCCCAGTCGCCTCCGACGC
>NW_009231758.1:835-1075 GCF_000690835.1 Fulmarus glacialis
GGCGTAATTGTGCGGCTTGCGAGGAGACGCCGATAACGAATAAAATCTTAAAATCTGGCGGGGGGAAGAGCCGAGGACAAGGTTCCTGCTCCGTGCACCCCCCACCGAAAACGGGGCGAGGGGCTCTGGGCACCCCTCGGTGCGGTGGGAGATGTCTGAGGGGGGGAAACGAGCTCGGGGAGCGGAGACGAGCTGAGTTTAGGGGGCGCAGATAGGAATTAAATGGGGTGGGGGGGAATT
>NW_009231759.1:0-293 GCF_000690835.1 Fulmarus glacialis
GTCCCTCGGCGCGGCCGAGCCCACGCTAAGCCGGGAACTGGAGCTGCGGCCAAGCACAAGCCTCCCCTTAAGCCGGCAGCCTCCCGTGGCGCACACAGCCCTCGCCTTGTCCCCGCGCTGGGTTTTTAGCCTGGAATTTCAGGCATTTACCAGTTAAGCTCCAGTTACAGTCAGGTCAGAGCTTGGACTCAGCCACCTACGGCATCGCCGAAGGGGACCGGCACCCCCTTCTCCAGCCCCGGCTTTCCAAATCCGGAGCGTGCTGGCCTCCCGGCAGCTCTGCCCCCAGCTCC
>NW_009231759.1:1061-1553 GCF_000690835.1 Fulmarus glacialis
GCAGGGCGTGATCTCGGGTACGGGGAGCCCTTCCAGCAAAGTAGGGGGAAGGAGCCCCAAAAGTACCCCCAGGGTTTTGGTTACGCCATCGGGCAGTGTGGGTGCCAGGGGCCGAGCTGGAGCGAAGAGAAGCCGGGATGGCTGTCCAGGAGTCGGGGAGCACCCAGGCAGTGGGTGCTGCAGGCTTTCCAATCATGTGCCCCCCAACCGGCGAGCACAAAGGCAGGGTGGGAGCCCGGCACGCCACGGCACCGCGCTGAAGCGAGGCCTGGCAGCTCGGGGGGGCCCTCACGCAGCCCCCCCCCCCGACCCTCCAGCTGCTGGGGGAGGGGGTAACATCTGAGGAGCCCTGGGTGGGTGGGCAGGGTGCTCCATCAGCCCACCACTGGGTGGGGGGCGGGAGAGCCGGGTACACTCCGTGGGGTGGAGCAGGGTGCTCTAAGGACGCTCGGCTGCGTGGGGGAGGGCCCACGGGGCGAACCGGGGACGCTA
>NW_009231760.1:0-13152 GCF_000690835.1 Fulmarus glacialis
AGCCCCGTACTAGCTACTGTGAAGAAAAGCAACTCTATCCCAGTCAAAACCAGCACCGAACCTAAGAAAAAAGAAAAAAAAATTAAAAGAAAAAATAAAATTTGTACTGCAGAGTTTTCTTATTTTCAGGATTTTTTTTTTCCAAGGGGATGTGTTATGTTTTGAACCCGGAAGGCTTTAGGGCCATTAAAAACTCCTTCCACGCCCGCACGCATGTGTATAGAGTATGGTGTAAAGGTATGTGGTGTCTCAAATACTGAATTCAGGATCTTGTAGTTATTTTAGGAAAAATTTCCTTGTGAGGTGTCTCAAAGCACTTGTGGTCTTTAATTCTAAAAAATAGTATATGTAGAGTTCATGTTAATTTTGGATGAGGATACATTGGAGAGTTGGAAGAACATACTTTTTTTTAACGTTTTTTGCTCATATTAAAAATAAAAGCAGGAGCAGCAATAAAAATTAATTGGATTATTATAAAGGTCCATCATATTAGTGCAATTTTGAGGATTTTTTCCTTCTTTTCGTCAATTCTGCTGTCAAAATGTCTTATGATAGAGGAGTAGAAATGCAGCTTGGACTGGTAGGACTTTTTCCAACACATGCAGTAAGGTGCACTTCCAATATCGCTGTTTCGAGAGTGAGTCACAAGTCTTAAAAGCATATGGTAAAAATTATGATTTTTAAACTCTACTTTCTTCCAGATGCCCTGAAATAATTTCTGCAGAAGACTTCTCGAAGTAATCCAGTTGAAAATCTATCTTGGAGGAGATAATTTTTATTAAAGAGCAAGGGTTGGAGTTATTTTGGTGGAAAATAAATAGCTTTTTTTCCTCAGTGTGAATTTGGGGGCAGATCCTCACTTTTACTGGTCTTGCAGCGGTGATCTCTGCTAGCTGGAGGTCTCTTCGGTAGCCCGGTAGCACCAGTCATCAATATTGTGAAATACAGAAGAGTAGAGCCCGGTAAAGCAGGAAAGGGAGTTATATTGCTTTTTGTGTGTAATTAAATGAATACGGAGTACCACCACTTTCTTCTAGCAGCTAAATACTAAATATTAGTTGATGCAAATACATCATATAGTGCTTTAACAGCAAGCCAGGAAAAGGAAAGCGGGAAGCAGTGCTGCGTAGCACGCCGTGCATCCTCGGTAGGTATGGTCTGCCATACAGCTAACCTATGTCTGAGCAGAAGTCTGGTGCACCTGAAGTTGTAAAATGCTGTGGTTTAGGCTGTTCACATGGTTCTTTATCATTTTCTTTTGCACCAAGAAAAAAATATTGGTGGCGTATCAGCAGAAGAGATGTTCATTTTGGTAAATGGTGCACCAGTTTCCACAAAACCCTTTGAATTCCACCTTTTTTTTTTGCTTGCATTATAATATCTGTGGGGTTTTTTTAGGAGGAATATAGAGCAGAAGGAATTAGCTGGCACAACATCGACTACATAGACAACTCCGGCTGCATCAACCTGATTAGTAAGAAGCCGACGGGCCTGCTCCATCTGCTGGATGAGGAAAGCAAGTGAGTAGGAAACTGTTGGTTTTGCTAATGGTATTTGTTTTTTCACTTAAAAAGTGTTTATCTTTAAGTCTTACCTGTAGTGATTCTTCCCAGAAAGATGCTAATAGCTCGCTGGGCTGATTTATCTTTTGTCTCTAGTTTTGTTTCCGAGGTGGTAACGCAAACAGTGAAGAATCAGCAAGCTGAGCAGAAAGCCTTAACAAATAATAATTAAAATTCTGTTTCAAGAATCTCTTCCGTTAAAGGGAAGGACAAAGGTTTCCTTGGCTTTGCTTCTCATTTCTCTCCCTGTCTCTTGTGGTGTAACGACGTGAAGGTGCTTAAAGCTGAGCTGAGTGAAGGGAGAATCCCAGTGCATGAGTTAAAGCAGGCTGAGTGGGTGCTGTTATTGAGATATAAGGTGGATTCATTGATTTACTTTTAAAAATTAAGCTAGAGTGAACTGAGGGCACTTGTATATAGGGGCTGCACTTCCATAGGGTTTCATGGGCATCAGGGATGCAGCCGAGACTTGCGTCCTTGGTTATATCCATCCAGCTTGTCTCAGTAGAAGTTATCAGATGAGCGTGTGGCTTCTGGGCCTTTGGGTGGAAACTTCTGAGCGTAAGGGATCTCCCGTCGGATGCACGTGCCAGTTTTCTCCGTGTGAAGGGCAGGGAAAGGCCAGGCGGATTTGCTGGTGTCACCTCAGATCTGTGTGGCTCCGGTCCAGAGCACGAGCCCTCCTCCCACCATTTGCTTGCAGGTTTCTTCTCCATTTCTTGTCTCGTTGACCAGACACACAGCAGCGTTGCTGTCCCAGTGATACTGTACCAGGCTAAAACAGCTTAAATTAGGTAAAGTTGTGAAATATACCCCCAAGTTGCAGATGTGCATGAAGTTTGAGGATGGAGGATTGGCTTACTCTTACCAAGAGGTTCTGTTCAAGCTCTGTCCTTTTTCTTCCTATGCCAGGATCACTCAAGTAACTCCTGAAATTGAAGTTAGATTTGTAGGTAAAACAGCTCAATATTTCCTAGACGTAGGAGCAGTCTGAGTCTCAAAACCAATGACAAAAACGTGGGGTTTCAGATAAACGAAGCTACCTTAAGTAATTTTTATAGGCGTACAGTATGCCACAATAAAAATACACCTATTTGTGCATTTATAAGTGATTTCAGACCATTGCTAAATCAGTTAAGAGCTCTTCAAACACCAGATATACCTTGGGTTTGTATATAACCACATGAGAACATACACAATAGTGTTTGCTTAGTGTCTGCAGGCACAGAAGTGGAAGCTCAGAATCTCTCTATTTTCCTATTTGTGGTCAAGAAAGAAGAGTAAAAGCTTTTTTGTTGGGTTTACGGCTATCTTCTTTTTAATTCTTTCCACTCAGTTTTCCTCAAGCCACAAACCAGACGCTGCTGGACAAGTTTAAGCGTCAACACGAAGGGAACTCCTACATTGAATTTCCAGCGGTCATGGAGCCAGCTTTCATCATCAAACACTACGCGGGCAAAGTGAAGTATGGAGTGAAGGTCTGTCACCCAGCTGTTCCCCGGCAGTTGTTTTCGTTTAAATCATCTAGCTGTGATGGGGAAGGAGAGCCCCAAAGGCTCCACAGAGATGTTTGGAAGAGGACTTGGCTAGAGAAGAGAGACGAGGGTCAGGAGAGAAGTGTTTGGTGAAAAGCTTGGCTGAAATGAGAAAGTGGTGGGGATTGGGTCTTCCTGTTCTCCACGTTGCAAGCTCCACGTGTCTGCGTTTTGGGGAAGAATTAGGGACGCGCGCTGAGGTTACTGCTCTGTCCCAGCGATGGGTTGAAATTGCATATTTGGTAGCCTTTTCTGGGCGTGGTTTGTGTAGAAAACCCAATGTTTTTTTTATCATTAGCCATTTTTTAAATACAGGTTACGTGAGCTTAGGTCTCAGCATCTCACTGCTGCAGGTACTTTTTAAAATCCCATGAAATCATGAAAATGATTTCAAGGTTGACCCTATTTATATTCAAGCCAGTTATTTGCAGAAGCAATTCTGGTGAGCAAGTGAGCCTGTGTGAGAAACAGCCTCGGGATTTACGATTGCAAATCTGTAATTGTGTTTCTGATGCAATAATTACACGTGACAAACTTCAGCATCAGCTTCGAGATGCTTCAGAGAACAGTGCTTTAGGATAAAACATTTATTTTCTGAACGTAAAGAGGTGTCTAATATGGGGGGAGAAAAAACGATAGAAGCAGAATTCAATAGTTGTGCTGTCCCAGGGATAGCCTGGCAGATCTTACCCGGCGTATTTTGTACGTTCTGTTTATTTTCCTCTTTTCTCTGCCTCCTTTTTCTCCTTCCCTAGGATTTCCGTGAGAAAAACACAGATCATATGCGCCCGGACATTGTAGCTCTCCTGCGAAGCAGCAAAAACGCCTTTATCTGCGGGATGATCGGGATCGACCCGGTGGCCCTCTTCCGCTGGGCAGTCCTGCGGGCGTTTTTCAGGGCGATGGTTGCTTTTAGGGAGGCTGGAAAACGATACGTGGAGAAGAAAACTGGTACGTGTGCCGATCTCCTAATCCTAGCACCTGTTTTTCACCAGCAATTTAGGTCTAATATATTACTGCAGTGTTTTAAGTAGCCTGACTTATTAGGAGCTATTAATCTATTAAAAAACTCATTAAAATAGCATGTAGATTTTTGCTATGCAAAAATTACATTTAAAGGTAAGTTTGGATTTTAACACATCGTAAGAAAAGATTTTCACTTTACTGCTGCTTTAACTTTTCCTTTTTGTAGGATGCATGCATAGGAAAACCTGAGTGATTCAAACAGACACATAAAAATCATTCAGCAAATAAGGCAAATTATTTTTGCTAGGAATTCTTGAACTGTTAGTTACATCTGGAAACAAAAAAAGGCAATAATTCTTCTCTATAATTTTTCAAGCTGTTCACCCTTTAAGCTGCAAGCTAGCGTGCCTCTTGTCTAGCAAAATTCATTGCTTCACAGTCATCCAGAACCACCTCATGCCGAACACGGGGGCATTAAATTAAAGGAAAGTAATGGTGCATCATCATGCTGTGGCAGGCAATATCTGGCTGTGCTTTTAGACCATTTCTCTGCATAAAGCAATTTTGGAAAGACGGGTACAAGCTATTACTATTAATTTCTGGGCACAAGAGGGCTTGAAATTCATGATGAAATTAGAGCCTCAGCAGGGAAAATGTCAGCTGAGTTAAAATTAAGCACAGAGCCACCCCATGAATTTTTTTGTAGTCAGAGAGGTGTGCATCAAGGAGAGCCAAGGAGCTTGGGATGAGGAACGTAGATATGGAAACCGTACAACCGGAAAGAATAATTTTCCTGTTCGGGGTGAATAATAGCATCCCAAGAAGAGCAGGAGGCAAAAATCAACTTTCAGCTCTTGAGGCTCTTCCTCTCGACCCACCCAGATGCGGTGTAAGAGAAAAGATGTTTCGAAACGTCGAGAGGTAGATGGCAAAGGCGTCTGGCATTCGGAGAAACACCACTCGAAAGAGTTGGCTTCAGAAATCTGTATTTGCATTTTCCTAGCATCGCCTTGTCATCTTGCATAAAGCCTAGGCTGACTAAAGTGAGCTGGTCAAGGAGATAAAGAATATGTTCAGTCTCAGGAAGTAAGAGCTAATTTCAAGCCCTGCTTCACTTTTTGTGTCTCTGGTGATCGACCATGCCTGCTGTGCTCCTCTCCCCACTAGCTAGCTCTCTGCTTTTCAGTCTTGACTTTGTGGCATTAAATGGCTTATATCTATATATATATAGATAGGTATCAATATATAGGTATAAAATAGAGTCCAGGACGTTTTCAGACAATTCCGGGAGACTAACTTTTGCACCACCTTCTCTTTCCATACCAAACGTAACACAGTAACGGCTGAGTTTCTAAACCTTTTCTGGCACACGTTGCTGCTGTTTTATCTATCTGGTGTCCGTTGGCCTGCTTTCAAATGGCTTTGTGCTTTGTAAACTTTGTTTTTTGAGTCAAAAAGAAAGAAAACAAACCCCAAAACCTCTCAAAAAGCTGGATAAGTTTTGTCTTAAAATTCCTGACAATCCTCAGATGATTTATACCCTGAATTTCTATGTGCATCTTCAGCCTAAATTGGGAAAAAGTCGTGAGAAAGTCACCATTATATAGGCAGAACTAGTGGGAGAAGATTACTTAAATCTAATTCCCATATTGAGGTATACCTTATCTGTCGGGAAAGCTTGCCCTACAAGTAATGGCAGAGCTGGGACTACTCACGTTCAGCTGCCTCTGCCCTCTTTGGAGAGGTACCCATCATCTCCTAGCGTGACTTCTGACCAGGTAGTGATAGCACTTAGCAAGGTGAGATCCGTAGCAATGTTTTCATCATGCTTTTGCTGGCGAGACCTCATGCCCATCTCCCGTTCAATTGTCCTTCTCCAAAATCCCATCCGTCTTGGCAAAGCACCACAAAGCAGGTGGCTGTAGAAGAGGCGGATCTGAGCAGAAGGCTTGGCCGGTGTCTGGACGGTGGGGCAGGCTGGTGCGGCACGGCACATCTGCTACTGGATGCTGCTGGTCCCTCCTGCTCCCTGAAATAATGCAGAAAAGCCCCAAACTGATGCTTTGCACCTCAAAGGCATTTGTGAATTATTAAAGAATCACTAAAATTACCCTATCTCGATAGACAAAAGCAGACAACCAAAGACGGCATACGTTTTAGGTTTAGTTTGTTTTTCTACCAAACCTTGCTGGCTTTAATTAGCCTGATCTGAATGCCTTACTGCCCACGGACGTGGAGCTTTTGGTAAAATTATGGTAGATTAGCTGAGAATAACTTCACACACATACGTTCATCCGAGTGTGCACACTTCATATTTGTATATAATTTTTTAAAAGCCCCATTCTTGGTTTCTGAGGTCCCGTCTGCTGCTGCTACCATCTGTCAGGCAGGTGTAATTAATGGTAGGAAGTTATCTGAAGCATGCTTTTTTTTTTACTTAAGGCTCTTTGCACTTAACCGCAAATGAATCTCCCTTGCTTTTACCTGTCTGAAGGCCTGTCCGAGTCACGCTTGCAATACCCAATGGGGATTTCAGTGAAAAATCTCTGGATTGTGTATAAGCAGCTCTGCAAGATTTTGCTTTGCTTTCTTTTTGCATCATCCTTTCGGTTATTTTCGCCGTGCCAGCAGTGCCAACCAGTGCTATGGATGCTTCTATGAGGATAACCAGCATTTTTTCCTGCTGGCTTTAGGGACTCTCCTTTTTCTTGTGCTCCTAATATCTTTGTAGTGCAGCTTCCAGTGACTGCGCGATTGTCCTCGTTAACCTGGCGGTGAAGAGCCACAAAGCAGTGTCACAGTGAATTTTGTTGGGTACCTTTCTCTTCTGCCCGAGAGATAACTCTTACAGTGCTGCCAACCCTCCTCGGATGAAATACGCTGGGATCTGGCGAGATGCAATTAGCTGAAGGGTGGACTTTTTCAATAATTTAATTTTTTTATTATTATTATTATTGAGTTTATGAGGGAGGATTGAGATAGTCCAAAAGAACTACACGTTTGAACTAGATTTATTAATGAACTTTGATTAAAGGAACATTATCAAGCTTTTTAGGAAAGAAATTTGGCTGATTGACCTTTTTTTGCTATATCATCGATACAAATTTATTACGCAAAACCCCCTAATTCTTTGTAAGCGAAAACTTGATGGAAGAGCTGGTGCTGTTCATACAAACCAGGCTGTGGAGACCCCCAGCTTTCTCATCTTGGGTTTGCTGGACATGAATCTAAATCCTCGCTCTGACGAAGGGTTCATGGTCCTGGGGCTGTGCCCTCCCTCGATGGGCTCTGCGTTTGCATTCGGCTGACAGACGTTGCTCCTTGGGTTAGTGCCCGTTGCGGCTGACCTACACGATAACGCCTTCTCAAAAATAATCCCACTGACTTCTGCAGGTTTATTCCTGAAGCTGGGCACCAAAAAAACAACCACCCGTGAAAGAATAAAAAAAAAAAACCTGTATTTGCCAAATAAAAGTGATAGCAACCAAAAAATTGGTCTTTGAGGTCTCACTGAGCAGCCTTGGCAGTGTTCCTCTGGAAAGCTCAGATCGGTCCTGTCTGATGATTTAATGCGTTGGTATGAAATGCTTCCGTACACGCTGACACAAGGTAGCTCCTCGGTGACCTCATCACGCCTCAACGGCAGCATGACGTGTCCCTCGGCCACTTAAACGGTGACGGAGAGTTGCTGCCTGTTTGCACAGTGTCACCTCTGTAACCTCTCCTCCACCCAATGGTCAGAGCTGGGCCATTAAAAGTCCTCTTGGCCACACAACGATGGTTTCGTCCAACTTTTGACCTTAAACCCATCCTACTCCAGACTCTGTGTCCTCTGCCGTGGAGGAATACGGAACCCTTGTTTAATACAAGTAATTTCTGGTTTTCCTTTTAATTACCAATATCGGAGCAAAGCATGGCACTGGGATGCAAGATGAGAATTCGAGGTGGCCATGCCCGGGAGCATCTGCGCAGGGAATTGCGGATAATGCCTGGCAGAGGCACAGAAAGGATTTTAAAAAGCAGTTAATAAAAGTAAAGATTTATCTACTCATCTATTTTTTTCCCAAATAATGTCGGAGTGAGTATAAAGTGATTATGCTCTGGCTAATAAGGATTATAAGTGGGGTTGGGATGCGGTCCAGCCCATCGCTCCTGTGCCACGGCGCCGTGTCAGAAGGAAACCGAGGTTAAATTGTGTCGAGCGCGAAAAACGCGTGACCCTCGAGCTCTCGCGTCCTTCGGGCTTGTTCTTTACCCTCTCCCGATTTCTGCTTATATAATCTTTCTCTTCTCTCCATTTTTTTTTTTTTGTTGTTTTTATTTTGCTTCCCAAGGGCATGATGATGCAGTGCCATGTGCGGTTTTGAAAAGTGTGGATAGTTTTAGCTTTCTCCATCACCCAGTTCATCAGAGGAGCTTAGAGATCCTGCAGAGATGCAAGGAGGAGAAGTACAGTAAGGCTCCACCACCTGCCCTTCCCTCTGATACAACACTCACATGCCAAGAAATGGAAACCAGGTGCATTCAGCGTAGAAAGGGTAAAAAAACCGCCCGAGGAGCCTTTCGGGATCGAACCAGCTGCCTTATAGCAATTTTGACCCTATCGGGAAATTATTAGGCAGAGTTTGAAGAGTAAAATTAAATGCAAACCCACATCTCTTGAGATACGGCATCATTTTGCTGGCGGTTTCCCCCTTTACTCGCTGACGTTAAGTCGGGTTTCTGATGCTAGGGGTATTTTTCGTGTTTTATTGTTGTTATCACATGTGTGATAATAAGTTCAAAGCACCGCAGGTCCGGTAGGAATATTCCTGATATAAGGCACGTGGCTGATACAGCTGGAATTTGACTTTATTCGGATTTCATTGGACTTCAAAAATAACTTTAGCTTGTGAAAATACGGTCTCCGAGGGCTTTTACTTAAAACTAAAGCGTTTGGCAATGTTATTTTACAAAATGAGTTGAGTAAAGATGCACTTGGTCTCCGTTTCTTCCTCCTCACTCCTCTGTCACGTAATAAACTCATCCTGCATGACAACACGGACACTCTTGCCTGCACTACTATGTTTTTTATATATATAAAAAAATACATATATTTGGTGCTCATATCTTTAGATATATCATTTTTCTGCCATTATTCTCTTCCTTCATGTTGCACATTAAAGCTTACAGAAATAGATCGCTGCTATACGCAGGCTGCAAGGGCAAATCCTCAGCCTGAATTGCTAACTTAAACATCGTGCAATTTAGGCGTAAATGCAAACCACCCAGGTTTTTTCTGCAGAGCTGTGCACAGTAAGTACAGTAGTTGCATGTTAAGTCTTCACAAATATGCTTTTCCTGCTAGAAACCTTATATGAAATTTCTATGCTTCCTGCAGCATGTAGCATTTGGGGGAGCAGAGGTGTTTTAATTCTTAGTTTAGACTTTAATTCTTAATTTAGAGTACATTATTTTTTCCTACAAGTTCCCACCATTGCTACAAGGAAATGTAAAGCAGTAAGACAAACACAGCAATAGATTTTCTTAAGTGGTGTTGTGCTAAGTGACCTTACTGATACTACTAAGAAACTATTGAAAAGGAAGGTGATTATCAGTAGAGTAATTTTAATTGCAATTGATTAATTAATTTAATTTTTAATTTGCAAGTTAGCTCAGCAACATGGGAGGTTTTGGGGGTTTAATTTTCAGTTGCTTAGGGTTGTGAAGAGGGAAATTCATACAACTCAAGAGTGACTTAGAAACAGAGCTTTGATTTAATGTGAAGCAGTGAAGTTGAGCTCAGTGTTGAGCTCAACATGTTAAAACCTCACTTATTACAGACTAGTCCACGCAGTTTGGTCTCTCTTAGGATAAAACCAGCACATGGATCCGAGAGTAACATTGCCATAGTTTGTGAACTGGCCGAGAGCATCCGACCTGACAAACAAGTAATTCATGTTCTGCATTCAGAAATCGTTTGCGTCTTCCCATGGGGTGTGCTCCTGCAAGCTGCTTCCCCAGGCTCCGTTTCTTCGGCAGGCTAAACCGGGGTTGGAGCGTGTGTCGGTTTTGGGTCCTGAATTTAGTGGGCTAGTGGGCCCCGCAGGCGAGGATGCTCGGGCTGAGGTTGGCCCCGGGGAGCCGGCTTTTCCCAGAAGTCAGATGAGGTTACATCCGTGTTAGCCTTGAGAGAGGGACCAAATAGATCATCTCCTTGTCTTGAATTGTGCAATTAGTTCTGGCTATGCACAAAGAGAGAAGACTAATTGATTTGATGAGTATATTGAGATTCCCTTTAGGTCACTTGGTATTCAGCTTGGTATCCAACTGATGGCCCTTCCCTTACAATCTCAGCTGCTTCGCTGGTGTCTTTGAGTCTATCAGTTAATTTATGGTCTTCCACCAGAGCAAGGCACTGGGTTTAGACATCTCTGGGTTCAAGAGCAAAGCTCTGCTGGTTGACGCTCATGACTAGGGAGCAGACTGGGATTACCCAAAGCTCTTCTCAAGGAGGGCAAAGACCTGTTAGGCAAATCAGTCTGTCTCTCTGAAACACTACAGCTGAAGAAAAGGGAATGTGCTTGAAAAATCAGAATAATTTTATTCCTGAAATGTAAAGTAGATCAGCCTGCATCTGAGCTGGGCGAAGGGAATGAGTGGTTTCTACTCACACCACTGTTCCTTGCATGCAGCGTATTAATATATACAATTTAATAGCCCGTATTCACTATACAGAATTCTAAAAGCCATGTGCGACTCATCGGCTTAAATCTAAAACCTTTTTGCCTTTCATTTCTAAAAAACCCCACTCTATTTCCCAGAAAAGGGGCTACATCAATGTGACAACTTTTATTTGGCTGTGGCATGTATGTATTTCTTCTTTTAAGAGCCAAGTGATGGCACAATATAGAAGAGTCTTTTTTTTTTTTTTTTTTGGTATATCTAAAGCAATCCTCGTTAACCCAGCTTCTATTAATCAAAAAGTCGGTTAAGGTGCTAAGCTGGCAGAATTATGGTGCAGTTTTAATGCAGCTGTTATCTGGAAGCCTGAAATAGAAATTCCCTTTTCCCGAGCAATGCAAGGTGCGGATGCAGTAATATTTTGATACAACCTTGTCTTCATAACTTCAGCCCGACTTGTTGGGTTAGATGGTGTTTTTTCTTTCTGGTGGGGAGTGCAGGGAAGTGGAGGACAGAGTTGCTCCAAAAAGAAGGGCATGGACTAGAAAAATCTTAGAAATACCAGTGAAAGCCCATTTTTCATTAAATGCTTTAGGCTGGAGAAGCCTTCTGTGCCTTAATGTGTCCAGGCGTATATACTATATAAAAAATAGATGCAGCTAGACATTAGGTGCTTTCTTAGTGTGAAACTAGCTACAAAAAATAGTAACACAGTATTTTAATCAGATGCCTGATTATTATCATTTTTCCCCCCTTTACAATTGGGTTTCTGTGCTTCAAACAAGCAACTTCTGGCACAGAAATGCCAGTCTTGAAAGAGGTAGAAAAATGCTCCTAGGACAAGAAATGTAACAAAAAATGGCTTATATGTCAAAAAGGGGGATTAAAGAGGGAATTTTAAACTCTAAGCATAGCTAGGCGCTCTGGCCAGATTATCTGGCTTGCTTTTCCAAAAATCTCCAGAGTTGGAGATTGCAAAACCTTCTCAGCAGGAGTGATTTGGTCCTGCCTTGGAGCACAGGCAGGATCAAAGGTGACCTGCGGCAGCATATTCCCGAATTTTATTTTGCTTAGCTTTCTAGGATATATTTGGACACTTTTAGATACAGTAACTTAACCAAGTGGACCATCAGCCTTTTCAGGCATCTCCTGCCCTGTGTTCAGGCTTCAAGACAAGCTGTTATAATATCTCAACAGGTAAAGGAGGACAGTAGATGTCCCGCTAAAGGGATGTTGCCTCCTGAGGTTTGGTAGGAATTCATCTTCTCCTTAGAAATTTCAGGCTCTGAGGAACGGCAGATCGGCAGGACGGGCTCAGATCTCTACGTCTTTGCTTTGCGTTCGTCTTCAGAATAAAAAGATCCTTAGGACACCTTTTAGCTTAGTGTCTGGGCTATATTAGATAGGAAAATTATAAATGTGGGGAGGAGGGGATGTGCTATTGCTTCTTCCTATTCTGTTACAAACTATAGTTTAGACTTCTTTCTTTTTAGAGAGGGTTTTTTCACAGTTTTTTTTCCACTGCAGAAATCTCAGGGTAAAGGAATATACATTTTTCCCATGTTCAGGTGAGCGCTACGATGTTTCCTGTCTCACAGCAGCAATTTCGAGACAATTAAAAAATTGCTCGGCTGTTTTCATGTCAAATTTGAGCTTATCGGGTCTTGAAATATCTGTAGTTTAGTGACTTGAAAAGTGTTTTGTTGTCTACAAAAATTGTCTTCTGTCTTCCTAAATGCTTGGTTACAAAACATTTCCACTTTGGGGAAGATAACAGCTTGAAACATCTGCTTCGGTAACCATGCATGATAACTTCCTTGGCTATTTATTAAATATAAATTACTCTAAAACTACCCCTATCAAAGGATATGTGTTCAATAGGCAATAAAGCCTCCCCGTGCAGTATATACTACTTGCTATACGTGTCCCTCTCCATATATCTGTAGGAAGGGAAGAAGTGTGCAAGGAATAAATGACCATTTTTCTAAGCACCTTGCTTAGGTCCGGGTGTTTTGCCCGTGCAAGCAACCGGGTTGTCCCATGCACAGCGGAGAGCTTAGGAATATTTTGGACATGCAGGACATGAGTGGCTGGTCCCATCCCCATCACAGCAACCTCTTCCTTCACCCTCTTTGCTTCCTAGCTGGGACAACGTGTCCCTAACACAACGTGCGTGGGAGGGGAATTAGTAGGCTTGAGCAAACAGCGTTACTCATACGGGTGATGACTCTGCGGCAGAGAGGTAGAACTTAGTAGATGATGGGTATGTCGGCATCCTTGGCACCCTTGTATGCCCAGCATGTGCCATGACACGTACATGCTCCTCCTCGCTGTAGTCAATGCTAAGCTATGGCTGTGCTAATTGCCTTTTGGAGAAGAGCCAGATAGAAACATCTTTTTTCATCTGCTGCTTTAGGTATTACTCG
>NW_009231760.1:13176-20855 GCF_000690835.1 Fulmarus glacialis
CAGGGAGTCAATACCATCAACGAGAGGACCCAGCGGTAAGTCTCTTGCTTTTACGTTGGCACGACATGGAAATCTGGGATGGGAGAGCACTGTCTGTTGTTATAAATGACTGCATTAATGTTTCTCCCAGCTTGCTTATTAATTTTGTCTTCTCTTTGTTCTTTCTCTGCTATGTGATCATATCTAAATATCTTTACCTGACTAAACGGCAGGCAGGGAAAGCAACTTTCCTGCATCAAAAGGCAGCAATTGTAGGTCATGTGGCGTATGAGGTGGTAAGAAGCTTGCAAAAAAAATTAATGAATGTGCTGGTATCAAGGAAATAAAAATTTACCGGGGATTTTTCTGGCGTAAAAGACCCAATGATGTGTTTGGGTGCAGAACTGCATGCAAGCGGTGTGATGGTGGCTCTAGGCGCCGCTAGTGTGGAGGACCTGGGAAGTTATAGGGCTTGAGATGGTACCTTGTCAAATATTTGCTTGTTTTTAAGGGAAAGAAGCATGTTAACTTCAAAAAGGTTCGATTTTTACAGTTTTTATGTACAGTTTACTGCATGCGAGCGGTGTGATGGTGGCTCTAGGCGCTGCTGAGTGTGGAGGACCTGGGAAGTTATAGGGCTTGAGATGGTACCTTGTCAAATATTTGCTTGTTTTTAAGGGAAAGAAGCATGTTAACTTCAAAAAGGTTCGATTTTTACAGTTTTTATGTACAGTTTTATTTTTTAATCCTTCCTTGAAGGTTCTGGCCATTCAAGCAACTACTTAGTGAGACCTTTTTGCTCGAGAGTCAGATCTATGTTTTGAGATGCAGATCTATGCCTCTTCTGCAAAAGGTTTTCCAAATCCATTTCAGAATTGAGTTGCTTGTGAAGCAAAATGTCTTCATTTCAAAGGGGTATCTGGGCCCTGATCCTCCTCCTTTTCTCCAGCTACTCTTGTGCTATCCCTCTGCAGACCCCAGAAAGTCTGATTATCCAAATACCACCTCTGAAGGGGTACAATGCCTCTCTGCTTCCCTCTGAGCAGATGTGTGTGTGTGTGCGCTGAGGGAAGATATGATGAGAGCATCCTCAGCTCCTAAAGCGATTGCTTGGAGCTGCAGACATCCAGATCTAACTTCATGGCTGCTCTGAGTTTTCACTGAGAAGTCCAGAACAAGTTGAGAGGAGTCTGAGACTGTCTCCTGAAACGTGTCCATCAAATCCCCTCTAATGGTCCTTGCATCTCAGTGGGCTTCTCTTCCACACAAAATAAAATATCCTCCAAATACATTATTAAACCTCATTTTTTTACTGGCTTTAACGCCAAATGGCCAAGACAGAAATTAGATACACACTGTTCCTTTTTTTTCTAGGGGAACAAAAGTGGCTTTCATTGTCTGGCTTTGTTCACCACGTGCCCTCTGAGTGCCATCAAGACTAGAATGTCCCTCTTGCCCTGAATTTCTTCCCTTTGAGAGTGGTGGTGGCACCCTGCTGAAGGAGAACTGAATATTCTCTCACCATTACAAGTTGGCTTATTTTCAGTGGTCAGAGAGTATGTGATTTCCATAAAATGGTTGGATTGAATTCATAAATTTGTGCCACTTCTTGAGTCTGGGCAGAAATCCAGCTTGTGCAAGCAATCTCACCCTATCGTGGGAAGGTGATGCAACCCTGGTTGTCCTCGCATGAGTCTTTCCCACCCCTCCTTTTCTTTCTCCTAATGCTATAGCTGCTACGTTACGTTACAACAATAGTAGGTACACGGTAATGTTTGAGGCAGAGAAGGTTGGTGTCTCCAGAGGTGACATTCACTGTTTCTAGCATCTCTGGTTGCGCAGGTTTCCCTAAACGTGATGTAACGTGAAACTTTATCCCTATGGAGATCTTCATGTACAGATAAGAGTTCTGCAGTTTCTCTAGCCAGCCTTCAAATCCGATGTTGGTGCGCGAAGAACACCTGTGAAGTGGGATGGGGCTTTTCTTAACTGTCCAGCTCCAGCTTTGGAGGCACGTTAGTGCGGCAGCTTAGGCTGCCAGCATTTTCATAGCCCAAAACATTTCAATTATCTCAGCGAGGGGCCATTGTAAAGGCAGGGAGAATCCTCCTGTCCCAGGCAACGAGGGGGATGTATTTATTTACTGTGGAGTTCAGTCTGTGGTCAGCTCTATTTATTTGGCTTAACCCAAGCCAGCATAGCAGACAAGTTGCCTTAAACAGCCAGGACTGGGGCTGCAACTACTGCTACTGTGTCTTCCTTCCATCATCCTCAGCAGTTGTGTCCTAACAGGGTCGGGACAGACAGTTTATTCCCTTTACTGATGTATTTGCAGAAAATGTACTTTTGAAGCTGTCCTAACTCCTGTGTTCCTCCTGGCGTGGTGCCAGTAGCACGGTCCATGATCTCTGTTTCTCTTGGGCATCATCAGTGATGGGTCCCCAAATACCGTCTGTGCCCTTTCCTTCGGAACGACAAACTGGGTCTCTCATAAGATCTCTAAAATCCAGCCTGCGCTTTCGGAGTAGGCGGGTGATTTTGATACCTTTCATTGCGGATGATTGTGATCTGAAGAGTCATATCACACTTGATAAATGTTGGTATGTCAGTTAAATTGCACTTGTCGAGCAAGAAGGGATAAATACAGGGGTGAAGGTAACACGTATAGGAGAGAGATTTACTTTAACAGCTTTCCAGCAGATAGACAGCAAGCGATTTACAGAGCTAAATTAAACAGGAATTTGCTTTCAAAGCCATCTCATGATCATGCAGTCACTGATAAGTCTGCATTGTACATCCAACCCACAGGATAGCCCGGGGCTTGCTTTTAAAAGCAAATTTGAGGCATGACATCACGCAGGAAGTCGTTGTGGAGAGTTTAGCGAGCCAAGCGCTCTCCTCTGATCTCAGAAGAAAGCGGACGGGTGGTTTGCACATGCTGGGGGGAGCGGAAACCAGGCTTCAGCAGAGCATCGGGAGGCCAGCGTGCCTTGGAAGTGCCTTCACCGGCCGTCGAGTAATGAAAGCCATGCCATCGCTAACCAAAACCGCTCGGGCTGTCTGTTTTCCTGCTGGTTTATGTTCATTGATGAAACTGTTTCATGTGCAGCGATGTCTAAGCGGCGTGCAGGAAAGCAGGTGTCGATCAGTCTGTCTTGAAGCGGTTGGTTGGGCTGGGTGGCATGACTGACCTCCCAAGTACCAAAAAGACTTCATCGGTCGCCATATGCATGTATCCATCCTAAAGTGTCCATAATAAGCAGAGCTGTCATTTTATCTTCTTTTTTTCAGAACCACATGGGAATTTCTAGGTTTTTCTATTCTCTAGACTTGTTCAGAGTCCATATATCCACAGCCAGTCTCAAGCCTCAGAGTGCATCGAGGTCGGCCAGGATTAATGATGGGTTGTAGATCCCAAAAGTGGCCATTGAGGTTTAGTGGTACCCGTCAACCGGTGATTTTTTTTTCCTCCTGCAAATAGGAGGTTTTTGGTGGATGGGACCTTAGCTGTAAAGAGAAAGAAAGTGGACAGGAGAAATCACCTGGGTATTAAAGCTTCTCACTGGCCTCCTTGAATCGACCGGGCTGCTTAAAAAAAGCAGGTCCTGGAGCACTCAGCCAGGGGTTCACTTTGCCGTGATTCATCCTTTCTTTTAATAGTGGTACATGTCAAAATGCTGATTTAATGGGGCTAGGAAGGAATTTGGAAAGCGCTGCGGCGAGGCAGCAAGGCGACTTGCGCTCCAGCATCACGTTGCTCCAAGGATCTGGCTCCAGGCTTTGAGCTGGCTGAATGAACAACTTTACATGCTTTATTTTTTAATTTCCATGTGGCACTTGGTATTTGCCCTTCCTCCAAATCGAGACTTTAAGGCAAAGGGCTGCCTTGTTGCTAGACCTCAGAAGTGACCGGTGCCGGAGGCCCCATTTAAACCACCGTGTCCTTCAGCATCCTCATGACCAGAGGACTGGTTCTGCATTGAGTCTCCTTCTATTCCTTTTCCTCCTGTCTGAGATAGCTCGGGGCGGGGTTGCAGACCCCACATCCTTCCTTAGATCACCTTTATTTCATATGACGGTTTCTGCAAGACTGATAGAAAATTTAAAATAAAAAAAAAAAACAAAACCCACCACCAAAAACCTACGACCAAACCAAAAGTATTGCGGTTGGGTGCAGCTCAGGAGAGGCTTTGCGTAACCCCAGACACCATAGGAAAGCTCCTCAACTCTGGAAATTATTTGCCCTGATGTGAAGTTTTGTCGGGCATCCCATTTCCCTTCCTCCAAGGGAGGATTTTGGTTCCTCTCGCCATTCCCTTCAGTCCTTCTGCAGCCAAGTGAGCATTTCTGGAGACCAAAGCAGCTCTGCTCCACGGCAGAGAGGACCAAATTGGGCGACTGATTTGTGATCAGGTCCCAGTGAGTGATTCTGGGCCAACCCATCACTCCTGCTGGGGCTGGCATCCTTTGTTTGTGGCAAATAATTAGTTTATTGCAAATGATATTTGCTTTTTCTTTTCCTAATGAAATGATTGCATGAATTAGAAAAGACAGTGTCAGCACCAGCATCATCTGAAGTTGCAGCTATTAATGATGGCTGATGGCAGAGGTCATAGTCTCACATCCTTCAGACCACCGGGGCATCTGCAGGCCCAAGCCTTGCGACTGGGAGAACTGAGAGCTGTTATTTTAATTTTGATCCTTTTATGAATATCTGATTTTTAAAAGGTGCTTAATTAGCCAATCACTTCATGTGGTGTCTGGCATCATGAACTCATCCCATGGGAGCGGGTTTGTGGTTAAAAGAATAAAGCGGCGACTCTCATTTTTCTACCGATGGATTATCTTATGATCTTATTTTTTATCATAGAACCAGGTTTTTTTATGTCTTCCTAACACTGTGCGGTGCTTGGTGTTGCAGCGATGCCTACGCGGTTGGCTGGAACGGCCGGATGGGGATGCGGCACAGTAGGCTCGCCAGCCCCGGCGCCTTCCTAGACAAAGATGGGATATTCGTCAACGCGACCAACAGCAAGCTGCTGGAGAGAGCCCACGGCATCCTCATGTCAGTGCAAAAGGAAGGGATTTTGGCTTTATTCCTGGAGCGTAATGAGCAGCGTGGGTAGTTAGAGGAATGTAAATAGCCAGAATATAAAAATATCAGGGTTTCAGACAGACTTGGAGACGTTTCGCAGTTGGGTCAAAGCGACCCCAGTATGTTTTACGTGTCTGATGTATTTAACTCTTATCATTCATTTGTAATGACAGACGCGGGGAAGAGAGAGAAGGAATGAATCTGCCGGTCAAACCAGTCTCAAGATATGACAGCGATGTAATGCAGTCACATTTTTTAACATGATATCAAAGTTTCCATTACAAATTAGGTGGGGAAATGATGTCGATGATTCACGCTGCAGCCTCATCAGAAGGTTCAGAGAACATCGCCAGGGTGGCTGGAGTTAACGCGGGGTATGAGAAAGCAGGAGGGTGGTCAGTTGTTTCGCAGTGCCGCTCCCTCGCTCTACCCAAATTACCGGCATCCCCATCATTTCCAATGTAACGATTCCCTTTAATTGGATACCTTCCTCTCAAACCTGTGCCACTAAATTTGTAAGACTAGTTTGCAGCATGCAGAAGCAGCCCAATTTCAGTGCAGGTTATAGGAAGCAGCTGCTAAAGGGGATTTGGAAGGGCTTGTGTTATAAACTCCTCCATTCTGCAACTGCATGTGTGGATTAACCTGAGCCATTTATTATATCCCCAGGCGAAATAAGAACTTCAAAGCCAAACCCAATCTCCCAAAGGTGAGCGAGAAGCAGCATTTTTACCTTGCTGGTCCGTGGGTTAAGACTGTAGGTACAGTGATGAAGTGCTGATGGGTGTGAGGAAGACCACTTGTGTCTACATCAAGACCTTGGTCAACTCAGCACTGTTCAGGGCTCTTTCATTTATATAAAACCAAAGGATTTCAGCCCTGATTTGTGTTGAGAGGATGCTGTATGAGTGCTTGCATCCTCCTTTCTTGGACCTGCTCTGGCTCCTTTTTTCCTCCTCCCAGGAAGGAGTAATATGTGCTGGTGAAATTTGGTGATTGAATCCCTAAACTAAAATGAGTGGGTAGGTTATGCAAGAGGGCTGGTACCTATAGACAACAGGCTTGTCTAATATTCAGTTCCCCTCTGTCTTGGCTGCATTTACTATATTTTAAGAGATGCCAAGAGATCTGTTGTATCTAGAAGAACAATGCTTGTTGTGGTCCTTGCTGGTGCTGCATTGGTGGTCGGGAACGGAGGACCAGGAGGAGCAAACTTTGGTTTTACTCCTCTCTGCATGCACATTGCACCTGGAGAGGCACAGATACAGTTAATTGATGAACTGCTCATTAACAGTGAATGGTTTGTCTGCAGCCCTTAGTGGGTAGGAGAACCAAATTTCCCATGGTCAAAGATGGTCCTTGGCAAGTCCTCAGAGGAGCTCGGACGAACGTGATCTGGGGGATCTGGCTCTGGCCAAATAGAGCAGAACTACATTTCAAACCGTCCCTCGGTGTTTCCCGTTGAGATTAAGTAGGGTGGTCACCTAAGGAAGCCCTGCAGAGGGTATAAAGAGGGATATAGCAGATAGCATGATGATAAGATCTAGTTATTCTTGTGTTTATCGAGAACAAATGGAGTCTCTCTTTTTTCACAGCACATGCTGGATGTGAAGTCCCTCAAGCACCTAACCAACCTGACGCTGCACGACCGCATTACCAAATCTCTCCTCCACCTCCACAAGAAGAAAAAACCACCCAGCATCAGCGCCCAGTTCCAGGTAATCCTTTGCCTTTGATGCAGAGAGATGAATTAAAAGCAAATACCTGCTCCGGGTCCCCAGGGTGCCTAGCAGGACACCTGCAGGCACAGTCCTGTCCCCTTCTCACCACCGTTGAGGATATGAATTCAGCTGAAGAGGTGACTTGGGTAAGCTGGGAGACACCTTTCAGGTATCTGAATGGTGTAACTGGAGAGAAACAAGAGAGATGGTGGATATCGTGGGGGATGATGCGGTGGAGCAAGATGGGTCATGAGGATGAGCTGCAGAGCAGAGATGTTGGTACATCCCTGTCCTCTGGGACCTCACTTCCCAAGCCATCGTATGGTGGCACTTTCTCCGCCGAATCCAGAAACCGCAAAATCCCAAAACGACATTTTTACAGTCTTTTTATTTGCATTCAGCATCTGAAATTCAATCTGGTTTTTAGCCAGCCAGAATGTGAATTTTAATAGGGGCGGAAAGGTCAAAATATTGCTGCATTATCTCCAAGCGGGCAGAGGAATTCAGAGGAGAGATCGATACAGCATTTGTTGTGTTGTCGGCGCTGTGCGCCAGCCAGCCGTCCCTAGGAATAGCTGCAGCGAAACTAATCCTCCAATATGCGCATCAGGGCTTGGAAACTGCTACGAGACACATGCACAAGCAGGTGGTAATATTAGAAAGCAGCTTTTCAGTTAAAAATTGGTTTCTAAGCAAGTCTGGCTTGGTTTTGACATGTAATTTTGGTGTTTTTTTGGGAGATGTGGGTCATTTTTAGAAAGTCTCCATGCATAGATCTGGGTAAGATTAAGTAATTAAATATATACGTGCACACACACACGTACGCACACATATGTAAATCTATGTATATATAATTTGCAGAATGCACATCTGTATATATAAAA
>NW_009231761.1:0-240 GCF_000690835.1 Fulmarus glacialis
AGGCTGGCCGGCCCCGCCGGGATAACGCCCCAGCGTGTGGCCAAACCCCGGGAAGCATCCCTGGGGGCAGCCCTGACCCCCAAAGCATCGGGCTCAGGGGGTCCCGTGTCCTGTCCCCGCCTGCTGTCTCATTTTTTCCAATTTCTTCTTTGTTTCTTTTTTACCTCCTCCTTTCTCTGTCCTGGCAGAGCATTTTTCCGCCGACGCCTCGGCGGGTTTTTTTCTCCCCAGTTGAAAACT
>NW_009231761.1:369-827 GCF_000690835.1 Fulmarus glacialis
CAGCTCCACGGGAAAATGTCATTAAATCACTCGTGGGCGGGGAACAACAGCTCCTGACCAGTGAGATCAAAAGAAATAGATGAATTTGATTGAAAACAGAAAAAATAATAATAAAAAAATATATCTATCTATCTCACATTTTCCTAGGTCTTTTAACTATGATCTGCCAGGCAGCTCGGAAAGCTGGCTGAAGACAGAGGCAATAAAAGCCTGTTTCGGGACGCCCTCATGCCGCTCGAGCCCAAATTCGGTTCAGTTGGTGCTTCCATGGGAATCAGCCCACACAGGGTAAAGGGCTCCCGGAATGCCAGGCTGATCAGCAAATTGCTCTTTAATTGAAGATACTCTTTTTTTCCCCCTTGGTGGAGGAGCTTAATGCCCCATTTTCTGGCTGCAAGGATGGATGTCACAGTCCCCATTGATTTATCACTAGGATTTTTGTCCAGTTTGCTGGATTT
>NW_009231761.1:886-1311 GCF_000690835.1 Fulmarus glacialis
TCGGGGCGTGGGGTCGTGCAGAAAAGGCCACGACGGGCTGGGATGCGGCACCCGAATTGGCAGCAGCCTCTGATGTGGTATAAATGCCGGGAGCTGAGGATGGAGCATGGGGCAGTGAGAGGACCACAGGCAACCCAAGAAATCAAAGCCAGGACACTGAGATCAGTATTGTCCCGGGGGATAACCAGGCGACCCACCTTCCTCGCACTGTGCAGGTGCTTATTCACTCTGGAACCTAATGATGACAGTTAGCAACTTGCAAGGGTCGTCAGTCAAGGCAATAGGCAGCTAGAGGGGGGATTGGCAACCCTGAATCAGCTCAGAGTCCTTTTTTCAGCTTTCAAAGTGCAAATCCTGGTTGTTTTCCCATCTAAAATGAGCCGCAGATGCTCCTGTGCCCCCACCCCATTACCCAGCGTGATCCC
>NW_009231761.1:1336-1710 GCF_000690835.1 Fulmarus glacialis
GGAGCCGCAGATGCTCCTGTGCCCCCGCCCCGTTACCCAGCGTGATCCCCCCAAAACCTGGGAGAGAAAAGAAAAACCAGCCCCAGGGCAGCTGGTGGGGGGCACTACGGGAGCAGACCAGAGCAGGGAAACCCCCCTGCTAAATAATGTGGGCTCTAAATAAACAAGCTTTCAGGGGCTGGGGTTAAACCTGCCCTGTCAATATGAACACTGAGCAATTAAATAAAGAGTCCTTACCTGAGGGCGAGAACAGAAATAACCAGAGGTAGAGGCTGGCGTGGATAGAAACCTTCCTCATTTGCACTAGTTCACTAATTGCCACCTCCCCAAAACCATCCTCGCGCTGGGAGCAAACCACGCACCCTGAGCAGAAA
>NW_009231761.1:1849-2254 GCF_000690835.1 Fulmarus glacialis
TGCAGTTGCTTCACTCAAACCATAGAAAAGCTGGGAAGCTGCCGGGAAATGGCTTCCTGCTCCCTGCAACACCCCGCTCGGGTCTTCCTCCCCAAATGGACGAAAAATGGGGGTACATGCTGTTATTTTACCCCTTTCTCCTCCCCATTTTTTAATCCCAAGGCAGCTGGAGCATCTTTGTGGGTCCCCGAGCTTGGGGGTCTCCCCGCTGCACCCACAAGAAGCCCCAGGTAGTAAAAAAAAAAAAGTGGAAATTAGGGTTTGAGCCGAAGGAGCCGAATCCTGAACAGCCTCAGACTCCACCATGGGGCTGAAATCTCACAGGCACCCCACAGCGCTCCCCAAAAATCCCCCCCCAGGCTGTGCTGCTCAGAAATGGCATTTCATTTTCCCCGGCGAGAAGCC
>NW_009231761.1:2325-2526 GCF_000690835.1 Fulmarus glacialis
AACAGGTTAAAAGCCAAAAGCTCGGCCCAAGAGGGAAGACCTGGCTGGCTTGGAAATAATGAGGGAAAATGGGGTTTCTGGAGCAAAAAATGCCAGCAAACCTGCAGGATCTGCAAACCTCGGCGCACCCCCTCATGCAAGGCTCAGTTTGGGGAAAAACCCCCTCTTTCCTCATGCTGAGGTCAGGAGCCAATGTCCACC
>NW_009231762.1:0-541 GCF_000690835.1 Fulmarus glacialis
CCCGGGGCCCGGCCTGCTGCTGCTGGGGCCTGCTGCAGCGGGGCACGGTCGTCTGTGGGCCGGGCAAGTGCGCTTGGGGCAGGGCAGCCTTCCCCTGTGGTTCACACTGCCATCCTCTCCACAGTACGGCAGGGAAAGCTACGTGGTCAAAGGCATGGCCTTTTCCCCAGACTCCACCAAAATCGCCATCGGCCAAACAGACAACATTGTCTACGTCTACAGGATCGGAGAGGAGTGGTAAGTCTGGTGGTGAAGTGTCCAGTGCTGCACCTGTGAGGAGGGGGCGGCGCTCTGCTTCCTGGTGCATAGTGTGCTTTCCAGGCGTTGATGCTACCTGCATCGGTGTCCTGGCCTGCTCCTCAGCCCAGTACACACTGCGCATCATCTAACCTGCAGTGAATCACTCAGATGTTTCTATGGTGAGCAGCAGATAGGATTTCCTTGAACACAGCCCTTGTGGAGCCCTGTGTGAGCCAGCTGAGCTTAGAATCATGGAATCACAGAACCATAGGATCATTTAGGTTGGAAAGGACCTCTAAGA
>NW_009231763.1:0-1389 GCF_000690835.1 Fulmarus glacialis
TTATTAAAATATATTTTTATTTAAAATCACTCTATGTTGTCACTTTTTAACTTGAAGCACAGATTGACATTACTTGTATTCTTCAAGGAGGAGCCACAAGGACTCAAATATCGTAGTTCATAATAGAAAGTTTTATTAGATATGTAAAAATGTTCCTGTTTTCAAGTCAAAATTATTTATGTTATGATAACTTATAAATGGGTTGTACTGTCCTTGCTGAGGTAATTTACAAATTTCAAGAGCATTTCTGTGGCTTAGTGTTTTATTTGTCTACATTTCTATGTCTCTACAATAGGACTAGAAAAGATCTGAAATATCATTTCATTATTTATTCCCCCTTCACCCTCAGATGGCAAGACCAACTTGAGATGGCTTCTGTTTTAGTTGCATCTAATCTCTCTAGTGGGGTTTTTGGATGCCCATAACTAGTGTTCAGGCCCTGGTTTTTATGTTACCTTGTTAATTGCCTGCACATCTATTCTGTGATAACATCTGTGGAATTTGTTTTGGCTTGAAAGGAAAACCTATGGCAGCCAGCCATCTTCTGGACCTACTGAACTTAAATAACATCTAAGAATTTTCTCAGAGCTCGCTAAGGGGCTCTTGGGTAGTAAAATGTTGATTTCCAGTGAATCTTAGACCAGAAGTGTCTAAGATTGTGACCAGTGGTGTTACTTAAAAGGAATAAATGTGAAAGATCTGTAGATCTGGACTTGTTTTTTACTTTCAGCAATGAGTTTGTTTAACAAATTACTTGATGACAATTATAAATATGTAGAAGGAAAATCAATAAAAACCAACTCAGTGGAAAGTATAAAATAATCCAATCTCTTGGAGTTGAGATTAGAACAGATGATAACACAAAACAGTATTATTTCAGGGAAGTCATATTTCTTCCTTTCCACCTATTGTGATCACCGTTAATTTAGCATTAAAAATTAAAAAGCAGTAGTGTAAAAATTGTGCACCTTTGAATTATTTTACTCATTTATGTTGGTTTAGTTTTGGTTTGTAATATAAAATACTGTCTTTATTCTGAGATTGAGTCATACATGAAACCTGGAATACACTATTTCAAACAGTACAAATATTTCAGTGCTTTCCAATACGACGTTCACTTACTTTGAAATCAGCTTTTCTCAGAATAGCATGTTTCACATGCACTTCAGTGCTTTCATTAACCTCTGTTACTGGCTTATACTAATACTCACTATATAGGTTTTTGTCCTCATCATCCTTCAAGCACCAAACACTGTCTGGGTAGACAGGGCAGTATCCAAGTTAATGTTGCTTGTGTCTGCTTAATAGAGTTTCTAGCTTTTTTGGCAGATGAGTAAGGGCTTGCTCAAGTAAGTTTACTGTGGAAAACCTGTATTTTACTGCATTCCT
>NW_009231763.1:1404-37524 GCF_000690835.1 Fulmarus glacialis
GAAAAAACAATGGCATGATAGCTAAAATGTTACGTAACTACGCTGTCCTTTACTGCAGATTGTATGCATTTTGACAGTGTTCTTGTTTCAATTTAATATCCAAGTGCTTTGTTTCAGCAGGTAAAGTCAGGGAAATGTGCAAATTGATCTTCTGGGCTCTGATGCTACCAGCTCCAGGTATAGGTTGGTAGCATGTTATTGGAGAGAAATATTACCTCAAATCAATAAAGAGTTTTGTTTTATATCCACAGATAAATGAATTCTAGTTTAATTTAGGATAAGATTTGTTGTAGTTTGCTTGTGTATTTTCCCTTTATTCTCTGGTAGAGAATGAAAAAGACTCTTCTATTTGTTGCACAGTCCTGATTCGTCCACTGAACATGGAAGGGCTCTTGCCTTAGGTGTCTGTAATTGTCCCCTCCCTAATCTCAGGAATGACTTAGCTCTCTGTCAGTGTTAGAGGTGGTGTAAAAAGAGCTGGTCCTCTCCTGCAGTATAGGAGGGGAAAAGAGATGATAGTTACAACTTCTATCCAAGGTAAGATGTCTCATAGTCTCTTTCCGCTCTGAACTGAAACCCAACTGAGATGTGAAGCCTGTTGGAAAAGGCAGTGTGGAGACATAATTAGTAATTGTGGCACAGTAAAATCGTGTTACATGGGTGAAAGTAAGGTTACACGGGAATAATACAGGCTGACATTTCCTAGCTTTAGAACAGTTCCACTTGCCGCAAAGTAGATTTTTTAAATATAGTTTTCATGGGTATATTTGAATACAAACCAGTTTTTTTATTCAGTAATGTTATTTTGTAATTATGGCAAGGGAGAATAAAGCTCTTTTTTTTTTTTTTTTTCCCCCCCAAAAAGTATTGACTGTATTTGACGTTGAACTTTATGTAAAAAATAAGTGAAAATTTAATATTTATTGCAAGTTTTGCCCTATAGTGGAAACAGGAATAAGAATAAATCAATATTTATTTATCAATATTTATAAAACATTTATCAAATACTTGTCCAAGTATATATTTCCCTACTATGCAAAAAATAATTTTGTGTTGTAGCTGTTGCTGGATAGGGAGGCCACTGTTAGTGCCGCAAGATGGTAGATACAAGATACAAGATGGTAGATAGAAGCAAGATACAGCTTTTATGTAGTTGCAACTATTGAAGGAGAAGGCCTCTTCACCTATTTCAAGATCATTATTTTCTTTGGACTTCTTGTTTTATTTTGGGAAACTTTATTTCTTTTGACGGAGAGTGTTTTTCTTATTTCATTCTTATGTGATTAGGGAGAAGTGTAAAGAAATCAATTGGACAAAAGCATTATCTGATTTATCTTCCTTCTGTGCAGTACAGTCCTGAGTTACTGATTCCTGTGTATTTGTCACTAATATATGTATCCTGTGGAAGGCAGTCTTTTACAGAGTCACAGAGCCATAGAAAAGCTGGTGGGAAGGAACATCTGGGGGTTACCTAGTCTGTTTCCTTGTTTGAAGCAGGACTGTCACAAATACCAGATCAGGTCAGCTGTGACTTGAAGACCTCTAAGGACAGAAGTCTATTTATTGATCCACTGTTCCCCCTTCGAGAATTTTTGTGCTGAGATTACTTTATTATTTTGACTATGTGTAGAACTCCTATTAAGTGGTTTATAAATTATGGCTGGTAAAAGCTGGGGACCAAGAGGTGGGAAGCACGCAGGGTGTGTTGAATTGGAATAGGTGACCTGAAGAGATAATGCATATGAGCTTTCTTATTAGAAATACTTTTTTTTTCTTCATTATTTCTTAGGTGTGTTTTTCTAACTCTGATTGCTTTCAGTCAGCAATTAAGTATATTTGTACATTGAGTATGCTCTGAAAGGTACAGTGTGCTGTGATTCAAAATGCATCTAGCTGCTGTCAGAAACATTACTTCATCTGCTGAAGTAATTTAAGCCATTGTAAGTAGTCTCTTTACGTAGGATTATGGGCAAAGGAGCTCTAGCAGATCTCAGTGGAATGGTTTGAGTAGTTGCCCACTCACAGTTGATGCCTGTTCAATTCTTTAGTGATTCTACCCTCCATATAGAATTTACGCCCACCTGACCCTGGCAGTTAAAGCTAAGTGACTGCTCTGTAGTGGCATGGCTGAAGTGTTTGCGTGGTTATGATACATGCAACAGGGCCAATAGCAGGTAGCTGGTAGAGGCTGACGTCCCTTACCATTGCTGTTGTTTTTGCTGAATGTGTCATTTTGTTGTCTGAGAATCTAAACTAGCAGATCTTGATAGGTATTTGTTGTGGAAATCTGATCCTTGGCTAATTTTATCTGGAGATTTTTCTGCTTAAAGGTAAGTGAATTGGAATATTTTTAGGAATTGGAATATTTCCTTTATCATCTTTGGGTTTTTTTCCTTGAAAAGCTATTAAAGAAAATTTTTCTTTTAAAACTTGGCAAACGAGAAACAGTATTTTTGGAAAACCAGAGATAACTTTTAAAAAAGAAAGATTATCAGTACTGTTGCTGTAACTTGTTTTGAATTTCAATTTGGTATTTTATAAGGATGTTATTAAGGTAGATGAGTTTGCCAAACTTAGTTTGCTGTATATATTAATTGTCTCCCATTGTGCAAGTATCTGTAGTGTTTTCTTATTTTTTGGTATGTGATATGTGCCTGCACCATAGGACATCTGGTGTGTAGAGTCACAAAGTGGGAAAGAGACTGTGGTGCTGCTCTGTACAGATACATTCTTAGTTCATGACAGATGTCATGGAATTGTGTAAGTCTTATGGTACATGTATTCTAGTAGGCATGCTTTATGAAAACTCATATGTCATACTCTAGTTTCAAAGACTTTTTTTCCTTGATTCAGTTTACACAGAAGGTAAGGCTCATTTTCCTTGTACTTCTAGTCTTTTTTTTTTTTTTTTTTAATTTTTGTTCTGTTTGTTACCCTATATCTTCCCTACTGCATGCTTTTCAGATGCTGCTGCAAAGGAAGAAATATTTACTTTCTTTTTTTGGTAATTAATGATAAATCTTCCTAACAATTTTCCCTCCTTTTTCAGAAGGAAATATTGGGGAAAAGAAAGTGTATTTCTGATAACACTGTTATTTTTTGAAGTGCACTGTATCATGCAGCACCTGATGCTGCAAATGTTCAAGTAAATATTTGCTGAAAAGTATTTTGAAAATATTCAAATAAAATGAAAATTTTTATTTTAATCATATTAAAATCTTTCTTTTTGTAAAGAAGCAGGACAGTCTAGCTGCCCTATGTTTGTATTCCTTCATGTTCTTGCCAGATAACATTCTTTTACAGAGCTATAGCAAGGAACCACCATATGACCAGACTTCTTTTTGAGTCAGTTTGCCCAGAAAGCTTATATTAGATGTCTGCTTTAGTTCATGAAATGGACCGCACTGTTCTCAGTAGTAGCAATTACGTTTTCAATGCAGCTGGATTCATAAAATATATAACAAAAATACTGAGTTTCTTGCCCATTGTCAAAACATTTGGGTCATTGTTCTAATAAACATGCTTCTCTGTTTTATCACTTGTTCTGTAATGTGAAATCTGTAATGTGAGTTTACTTTTGGTAATTGAGGGCTCTTTAAATTATGTTACGTATTCAGTATGTGGAGTTTCAAATCTAGATTGATTTATTGATTTTTATATGGTTTGATTTTATGCGGAGTTTCAAGTCTAGATCCTTCGAGCTCTGTGCCCTGTCTCTTAAGTGCGTTTTATTTCAGATTCAGGTAAGATGTTCAGGAAACTCACAGTGTAATAAACTGAAAATAGGATAGTATAATAAACTGAAAATATAGATGCCTAGGCATCTATGAATAGGTGTATATATACGTACGTATGCATTTGCACACAAGCAAGCATCTATTAGGAAAAAATTAAATGCAATTCCTGCCAATATTTTCATTAATATAAATATTGAATCTGCCTGTGTTTGTGTTATTAGCAAGTGTGTGTAATGATTGTAATGATTCTATTTGACAACGAATTCCACATACTTTGTATGATTAAATTTTTTTATTTTTTTAAGGGTTTTAATTATTGTTTAGGACTCCTGAATGTGAGCACAGCGGTAATCTTAGAGTGGTGGTTTTGGTCTGAATGAACAGGTCAAAAGTGGGCTTGTTTCAATTTACCATGTGAATGTAGCAATAACCATATAAGAAACCGTATAACCATATAAGAAACATTATCTTGCACATATGGGTTGGTGACATAACTACTTGATTTGAGAAACGTATGTGACTTATGAATCCTGATACTATAGGCAGTAAAGTACTTGCCTTATCTTCAAGGAGGTTTTTAGTTACATCCATGTTCTTATATAGCACAGTTGGGTTGAAGGGCATTATAGGAAGGTATTTGCTTTCTTCTAAAATGTTAGGTTTTGCGACAGCCAGAAAAAACAAATCTGATTTCATTGGTAACTTCTGGATGTTCATGCAGAGATTTCTAGATATTGGTTGTGCTTTGAGGGTATTTTTTATTGTAAGATACAGAGGTCCTAGACCCTAATGTGTGGTTCACTTTACAGTGTCAGAGAACAAATCTTGCAGGTAAGATGCTATATTTATTAAGTTTGTGGCATAAGTTCTGTACTTCACTCCTTTCAGAACAGTGGTGTGAATGTTTCTTTTATGACTTAAATTTTTAGGTGGTATATTATGGGCATTGTAGTGGGTTTGTTCTTTTTTCTTTTTTTTTTTTTTTTTTGCCTTCGCCCCTCCGCCCCAAAAGACTGCCCTACACAGACCCTTGTAGTTTAATGTTTGCTTTTACTGAGTCTAGTTGTGATTCATCATGTTTACGTGACGTACTGTCAGCCGTCTGTTAGTTATAGTTTAACTTTCAAGTCTGTATGTAATTTGATTTTATTAATGAAGTACAACAAACAGCATTATGAAGCTTTTCTCTTTTAATCTTACAAGGAAAAAAATCCGTATCTAAAAAAGCAATCACAAAGAAGAGGAAAGGTGTCACAAAGTCTACCATACCAGAATTTCAGGTAAATTATTTTAATTTTTGTTTTAAGCACTTGAAATCTGAATGTCTGTAAAATAAGTCCTTTAGTTTCTGATAGAGACCTTGGCAATCCTAATCAAAGATTAATTTCCTTCTTCTAGTTCAAAAGGTTTAATCTGATAGTGTTTTTAAAAGTGCATTTGACCTTTTCTTGGTAGAGAATGTTTTAGCGTTTTTTATTATGTGCAGCTTACGCACTGTTTCACAGTATTGTTTAAGATCCCAGATAAACCTGTTACAGGAAAAAAACTGTGAAAACTAGGAGTTGTTAATGGAATTTTTAAGGTAGATATAATTTTCTGGAATAAAATTACTTGTGTTTTGTATGAGGTGCGACACTGTGGTCCTTGAATTGAAATCTAGCTTGATTTACTGAAGGGCTTGCAAAAAATTTGTAGGCTTCTGTGCTCATCTTGTTTGCAACTTTTACACTTTATCTGCACATGACCTTTAGACCAGAGAGCACTAAGGAAAGAATGCTAATTATGATAGCGGTTTTATGGTACTGTAATAGAAGTGTTATAGTACTTCAGTTCTAAGACACAATTTATGTATGCATGCTTGCTTGGATTGAAGTTCTCCTTTGACTGTAAATTTTTTTCTTAGAAAGCAATCTATGCTATTCTGAGCAATAGACCTACATTAAATCATGACTGTTCTGTAAAGCCCTCACACTGAATCAATTTATTCCATGGCGATGATGTGTTTCAGGTGGAGCTAGTAGAATTTCTGGTGATAAAACTGGTTAGTAACAGTCAATATTGAGAAAAGACTGATAATTAAGTGTACACTGACTTTTGTCTATATTCTAATGGTAGTGACTAAAATGTTTCCTAGAAGCTCCAAAAAATGGGTACAGTGTCTAAAAATTTTATGCACATTACCTGCATGCCATGGATGTACACGGTTAGGTTAGAAATCATTTTTTACAGTATTAAACTACTGCATTTAAGTAGTCTGTCTAAAACATTATCTAAAACTTAGCCCAACTTTTTATCGAACCAAGGTAAACTGTACATTTACATATCTATCTAAGTGTAAAATTAACGTTATTACATTTACCTATGTAAAATGTTAATTAAAATGTAACAAAATAATTCTGGCTTTTTTGATCAAAGCTAGGCTTTATATCTGTTTTAGGTGAAGCTAAGATCAATTAGTATGAGCAGTTTAATCTTATTAGGGAATTTTTTAATAATTTAACCTGCCTTTTTCAAGAAGACAGGCAGGACCGGTATGACTTAGAAGTATTTGCAAATATGAAGCCAATAAAACATTTATATTTGGAGTACTACTAAGACTTTTAGAACCTAGTAAAGTATGCTTCAAGGTACTCTGCTCCACATACATGAATGGCCAAACTTAATGAAATTACGTAACTGTTCGAAGGTGAGAGTATATTTTTAAAATATTTGGTAAGAGCTTGAGTGTATACAGGCCCTGTGAGGTTTGCCAGGGAGGGTATAACCATAAGAATATTGTTATTCATATCTAAACATCAGTTCTTTTGGAAAGAAATAAAAAAAGAAAGTAAATGAAAATTTGTAAGATGCTTTATGTGCCTACAGCCTACAAATGTAAAAAACCAACCAAACAAACCCAAAAAAAACCCCCAATAAAACCCACCAAACCCATAAAACATGTTATCTCATAAGACTAGATCCTGTACTTAAGTATAGATTCTTTACCTGAAGATCATAATTTAACATTAAAGCTGAGAAAATCAGTATTAATAAATCTTTTAATATGTACAGTGACCCAAATTATACCTTAAAATCAACTATTAACAAAAAAATTTAGGAGATAATTGTACTACTTAATTCTAACATTTATAATGCCATTTTTAAACAAACTTTTGAGGAAACATAGTGCACAGATTTTCTGCTCTCAATCATGGTTTGAATGTCATGGACAAAGCAGTAGAAGCATAGGTCAGTGAACATCACTTCTTCCTTGTATGTGATTTCAGACCTTATTAATTTCTTAGCTCAAGGCTGCTTTAAAAAAAAAAAAAACTACAAACAACAAAACAAAAAACAAACCCAAAACAAAAGTAGATGCAAATTAAATTCTCTTTACCAAATAAAAACACACAAAAAACATGCCCTGTTTTTAATATTTTGAAAATTATTTGAGAAGTGAGTTTACAGCTTCATAGATCATGAGTTAGTTGGCTGTTGCATATTTCCTTTTAAAAGAAATTCTGAGTTCCAAGCTTATTATTACCGTTGCTCATGTTTTAAAGAAATGACAGTAATTATATTGCTGTATAGAAGGGACATTAATGTGGGGTTTTGGGGTTTCTTTTCTAGTTACAAAATACATTTAAGTTTGGTAACAAGTTCTTTGTCTCAGTCTTTCCTGCTTTCCCCTCATATATATACACATGTAGCTATATAGACCTACGTGTGCTCATTTCTGTGAATGTCTTTAGTCTCATGCAGAAACAATTTATTCTTAAATTAATTAAACAGGGGAGAGAGATATGATGTGTGAGAGGCAATATAAGGAAAAAAGGAACCCACCCATTTTAAGGAACTGGAATAACTTCAGCTTTTCTGTTTAACTGTGTCTTAACAGTTTCAGTTTTATCAGCTATGGTCTGTATTAAATACAGATCTCGAAAGGGCGCTATCTGGACATTTTCCACATGGAGATGGGCAGCAATAAAAGAGCAAGTTCATAGGAAATAAAGTATGACTTGCAATCATTAACACAGATAACCTGAAGTTAAGCATGAGACCCCATTGAAGTGAGTAAAAATTATGCTTAAAAATTGGCTGAAGTTAAGGGGGACAAGGAGGTAGCATCAGTGATCTGGGGGAGTACACTAGGTTTGTATTGATTAATAGATCCACAGGTTAGATTTGTTTTTGTAATGATAAATAGTTGATTTATAAATTCTGAGAAATGGGTCATGGGAGAGTCCCAAGCTGGAATAGAGCTTGGTCCCCCTGTCTTTCCTTACAAAAATCAGGGAAGTTTTCCTATCTTTCTTCCTGGAAGTTCTAGGAGTCAGTAAGAGTCTTTGAGAGATTACTGAGATCTGAGATTGTATCCTAACAGGGAAGTTGAATACTGAATTCGAAAATTTACGGGAATACTGAATATCTGAAGCTTCCGTTATATTCAGTTGAAAAACAGGATGCTTATTGCCTATGAAAATTAAGCCCATATGTAGCAAGTACTGTGCCTGATGTGAAAATGTCTGAGTTGTAGTTAGCATGTGCATAACTAATTACATGACTTGTACATAAATGGAAATATTTACAGCCTGAATCTTTAAGCCACCATGTGGTGTTCTAGAGAATAGGGACTGATCTTTCACTACCTTTGATAAGTCACAAAGGAAAAATTTTTTCTCTTCAGATTCTTTTTCTCATGATAGATTATTGGAAGGTATGTTCTTCAAGAGCCGTATTTGAACTACCAGTGAGCTATTGGAACGTGACAGAATGATTAGATCGTAACATTAGTATCTTTCTTTTTGCCTTCACGTTAACTTACCTTTTAAAACATACAAAACAATTCAGAAAGGCAGTGTTGTTTGTAGAAAATTGAATTGCTAAGGTCAATTGCCAATTATCAACCATGAGCAAACATACATTAGAGTCTCATTATGAGAAATAGCAGCTAGATTCCATATCAAAATGATCATACAAAATACACTACACTTTTTTTATTACTGTTCTTTTCATCTTTCCTTCAAAATGCTGGCTTCATTCTGTAAGATGGGAAATGTTAACCAAGTGAGAGAAGTTTCAGAAATATCTTCTTCCCAGTCAGGGTGCATCTTTAGTACCTCATCTCAAATCCTACTGTAAATGAAGAAATACAAATTTCTTCTTGAACCTTTTTATAGTGGTTTTCAGTATCGTATTGGAGTATTTCAAACAATAAACTCATTTTGACAGTAAATCCTCTAAGCTGAGCTGCTGTTACCTTCCTTGTAATTACCAGTGGTAATGGACACACAGATACCGGCCTCAAATGTACACCTCTTCTGATGAAAATTGGGACGTAGAGATTTGATTACTCTTCCCTGTCACCCCCGGCCACAAGACAACTAAACTTTATATATTTGCATTGTTTTTCCCATTGGTGTAGTTCAGATTGGTACACACTAACGATTTTTTAAATTGGATCCTTATGTCTCAAGTGACTGTTCTAAAAATGAGAAACAGGACTGGGACCTGTGAGAAGTTTGGCCGCATTAATTGTCTGATGACATACAGGAGCTTTTTATGGTAGAGTCAAAGATAGAGTTGGTATTTCTAGGACAGCATTCACTAACAAAAGTGAAATCATCCTTCTCCTTGCAAACTCTTGCCTTTCTAGAAGTGAGTTTCTAGAGAGAAATTCACCCACTTCTAGCAAATGAAGACTATCTTTGGTTCGTAGTTCTGCTTTATCTTTGATCCATGATACACTGAATTAAATGTGTCTCATAGGAGAAAATAAAAAGCAGTGATAAAATTTTAAAACTGAATTGTCAGGTATATAGTCAAAGGAGTGGATTATAATTGCGTAGGGAAAATCTTTTTTATTGACTTTTGTCAAGGACTTGATGTGACAAACTTGCACCTTTTTGTGTAATAGTACAGTATCATAAATTTCTTTGCAGGCCAGATGGGAAAAGAAAAGCCAGTATTTGACTTCCAGTTTACATCTTATGTATTTGGAACTTATTTAAGTGCAGGACAGACATGCATGTTGAACCTAGTAGAGTTACACACTGTAATATTATTTTCTGGGTTACGAGAGAAACCTTTTGCACGTTAATTTTACATACATTGTCTATAGCAAGACAGTGCCAATTTCCTTATTCATTTGCTATTTCAAATTTCATAACTATGAACACTGCAAACCTTAGTTTGAGTCACTCCAATTCCCCAATGCTCTCAAATGTACACAGGTGTTATGAAAATAATGTCATGTATGTGTTAGAGGTTTCTGAAATTTATGTATTTTGCTAAAAGTGTCAGTTCTGTGTTTTCATAGTGAAACTATTTTTTAATCATTTTTTAATATGAGTTTGCTGCAAATCTAAAACTTCATGTGTAATTGAAATAAAAATATATTGTTATGAATTACTGATTTGGGGAAAAAAATTAAAAATTAGCAGTTGTATGATAAAAGCATTTTTGTGGGGTTTTTTTCTGTTTGGATTTGATTTTCTTAAATTATTTCAACATGTTTTCATTAGTAATGAAAACATTTCTACCTAAGGGTGTTCAGAAAGAAGCAAGTTGTAACATACGATAACCTGAAAGAACCTAACAGCTTAATAATTTCCAGTTATTAAGTCTTTAATTGCCCTAAATGATGGTAAGCCAAAACATACAGATTACTTTTGTTTGACGACTTTTTCAAGAAAATAGCATCTATATTCTGAAAGGAAAAATGTAAAAAGCTGTTTTCTAAAGACAGGAATAAAAAGAATATAACCCTTGTTCAAAACATAGATAGGAAGGTAGATTTGATAGACGTGGCTAGGTTATCTTTCAGGAATACTCTGTGTAAACGTATAAAGTTATGTTCAGGAAAAAGTTGTAAAAAGTGTGAGTATGTTATGACTACAGCATAGTCCAAAGCGGGTACACTGTAATTCTCCAGGGAATTGTTTGGTACTCAAACCTGTTCCGACTCATTACTATACTTGAGACAAATTTGGTAGCTGTCATTCACAGAACTTTTAAGAAAATACCTACATTTTGAAATAGAGGCTTACAGGCAGAGATACGGTTTATGTCTGAAGAGTGAAGGATTTTCTTACTACATTTTCTTCCTTTCAAAAAGCCCTATTTTTTTATATTTAAGAAAATAAAAATCAAATGGTGGCACTAAGGAATAACATGTGCATTTAGATTTTATTTAATTTCATTGTACATTTTCCAAGTCCCACGTTACCAAGTGTTTGTGTTCATTTGTTTTTTAGCTTATTTGCACTAATCTTGATGAACTCAGGGAATTAATCACAAAGATTGAGAATGAACTCAAAGATCTGGAGGACATTAAAAAGAAATCGGTATGTGACGTTAAAAGCTTTCTCTTGTATGGGTATAAAACGGTGCCAGTTATTTGCTGAGGCCTGTCAACTGAAGATTTTATAACTGTTCAGTAACTGCATGAAGCCTCGTAAGGTTGATACGTGGAGACGGTAATCTTAATTTTTTCTGCATATAGTGCTCTGTTCCCAGTGTTTTTGTGATAAATAAATTCAGTAACTGTGTAAACACTTTTCACTGCCAAAATAAAAGGTGGATAGTGGTAATACCTTAGAGTAGTTTATTTCTATTAAACATGTTACCATTCTTCCCTGAGGACAAACTCTTAACCAACAAGCAGTTACAGGATAGAGTTCTCATATCTGCCTATGCAGTGCTGATCAGATCTTCTTGTAAGCTGACTCTTATGTTGCTTATTAGGATTCCTAACTCCTTTTGTTTGCAAGTAAGTTATTAAAATTGGCTTTGTTTAATTTTTATTCAAGTAGGTTGTACAGGAAAGCATGCTGTCTGGCTTTTGATACTAGACTGAGATACAAATTTTACCGATGTACACTGGATCACTCAGTCTATGCAGCTGAAAACCTCAAAAGAATAACAGTTAGACAAGAGAATCCAACAAGTTTGGGGTTTTGTAGGAGGCGGTGATTCTCAATCAAGATGGTGGATCGATTCAAATACATAAATAGTACTCATTTAAATGGCCCTCTACAGCCAATTCTTCTTATTACTTACTCTTCTTCATTGCAGTTTTGCTTATTAAACCTTTGGTAGGCATTTCTGTGGCATTTCTATGAACAGTAGTAGTTTAAAATGTTGCTTTTTCTATACCTTAGAAATTAGGCTGCTATTTCTGTGAATGTCTTTAGTCTCATGCAGAAACAATTTATTCTTAAATTCATTAAATAGGGGAGAGAGAGATGATGTGTGAGAGGCAATATAAATTAGGACTCTGAAAGACAAATTTCAGTGCAGACACTTAGCATAATAGTTTTTAAAATATCCAAAGGAATAAAAATTTCAAGACTTAGCTTGAAAGTAAGAAATTGGTTTTATGATAAGATTGTCAAGACGTTATCAGAAAGGCTACGTCAACAATAGAAGAAAAAGCCAAAAATGAGAGTACACATGCATATCAATAATCTTGGTATAGGTGAGACTTTTAGTCTGCTAGTAAAACTATATCAACAAGACTTCTTCAAGGGTAGACAAATGCTAAATATGTCATAATTGCTCTTTGAACTGAAATCTGATAATGTCATTATGTAAATAAGTTGCATGACTTCAGACTATGTTTAGTTCTAATTGCACCATCTTAAAAAAAACAAACCACATAAGTAGAGGGGAGTTAAGATACAACTCATTTAGCATTCAGAACTTGTGAGGTAAGGACAATCTTTCTGTGTGCTTGTATATATCTATCAGATCATGATTCTGGGTCTCTAAACACTTGTGTTGTTAGAAATTTTATGTGAAGAAAAAAGGCTAGGATTAATTGTTGCAGAAGTGATTATAAGAAAACAGTCAAGTGAAGGTATTGATTTTTAAAAAATAATTATCAGGCAAATTTCATATTCACTTTAAAAAAATACAAATAGAAAGATGTTAAATTAGACGACTAGTCAATAAACTTGCTAAAATGAGGTTTTGCAAGGGAAGTCAGTAAAATTTAATTTTTGGTGTCTGACACCATGCGTAATTAGGTTAGATTTCTTAAAAACTGGAGGAAATGCAGATTTTCGTTCTTCAGCTCTGACACAAATGACAGTGGCAGTTTCAGAAGCATCGAGGATAGAGTTTGTTTCAGCTTTTCTGAAGTGCCTAGTCTATTAAGTAAAACATTGTTCTAATTTGATGATGGAAATTTGACCTAATGTGAAAGCTTATTTTAATATGATGGTATTCATTTTGATGCTGTTAATGGACTTCTTTCTTGTTTTGACCCGAAGATGGTGGTGTTCTTACTGCTTCATGGTGACTTTATTGATTTTTGTTTGCAATAGTGACCAAGGTGAACCCATAGGAATCTTTCTTCTTCATGACTAACCTGCTCGGTAATTCCAGTTTTAGTCCATTGTTAGCACAAGCTACTGAGAGAAACCCTCAAGGCAAGCTTTAAGCTTATGTTAAATACTAACACATATTAGAAATGCAGCTTGTCTAATTTATATTAAGACTTCAAAGTATAACCTTTTTCTTAGTCCTAACTGCCCTTTGTTTCCTAGGAGACCATTCTAGAGTACGTAAAAGGAATTCCTTCTCCAGAACTTGGAAGTACTGGAGGCTGTAATGAAAGAGCTGAGCTGTAAGACTTCTTTAACATGAATAAACTTACTGTTTTCCTGCATTTTTTGTAGGTAGTTGGACTGGTTGTATCTGACACTTTTCAGAACATCAGCTTGAGCCAACAAATGACATGAGAGATTTTTAGTCCAAACAAGTTTTGTTTGGCAAGTTAAAAGCAAATTAGAACAGGGTTATGTAATGGAAAGCCATGGGTAATTTTAAGTGTAGGCGTTACTACCAGTTTCTCCTACAACAATGAAATAATAAACCTGTTGGAAAGGATTTTCCCTGTTTGGTTGATTAAAACAGTTTGGTTCTGTACTCTTTTGTACACCTGTATTGTCTTTTGAATTAGATATGAGTAATATTTTTCCATTTTAAAAGTGTTGCACTTTTGCTTGATTACTGGTGAGTTTGTTGTAACAATTATGATGTTTGCATGAGCGTCAGTTCGCCATAGTTGTTTTGAGAGGAAGGTGAAATTTGACCTCATTTCTTTAATTTTAAATAGAGTTTCAACTCAGTCTTAGTATTATCTCTTCCTGGACTGCTTTGCTCTTGAACTCTAGCCACAGTTCTGAAGCGAGGCTGCAATTTCACATATGCTTTCAACCAACATAAGCCAAAACTGCTGCCAAATAAATAGTTCCTACTCTGTGTGTCTCTGGCAGCTTATATTTTGTGTGCCACCCCACGAGGGAGGGTAGCAAAATTCTTTGTTCAGCTGCATGGTGAGAGAGTTAGTTTGTGATAAACCTAACTACTTTTTTACTGCTGCTGAGGTATTTGTAACCCAGATCAGTTTTCTAGTGTAATTTGTCATGCAGTTGCACAAATACCTGTGCTTATGTTCTGCCACAGTTTGAAGGGTCATTGTAAGGACAGGAATGAGCATCTGGGGGCAAAGGAGAGTGGGACTGCTTTTGACAGGAAAAGTGCTGTTTTGTGCCAGTGAAGTTGTACATGATATTACAATCAGGGGTGCTCTAAAAACTCTATCCCTTCAGCTACTAAACAGTTCCTCTCCTTACCACCTACTACATTTCAAGAGGGAGAGGAGAGAACAAGTTGGTCAGATTTACTATTTATTTGTGTGCCTGACTGGAAATCAGAATGTGGGAGGTGCAGAAGGGGGACTTGAAGGACTTGAGTCTAATGCTTTGTGCACTATCTAGTGAAAGAATGTCACTTCACATGTCCTAAGGAATGTACCAAAGCTAGAAGACATTCTAGCTTAGACGTTCCGTAGGGAGCCACCCTCCATCCTTTCACTTTAAAGCAGAGTAAAAAAAAAGTAGAGTAAAAATGGAATTAATAGGAAAAAACCACAGAATTTACAGTAACAAGAACTACGTTCTAGTAAAAATTATGTCTGTTTTGTTGCTGATACTGACATAGATAAGATGCAGGGAAAGTTACAAGCAATCAATAGACAATGATAAATCTGAAGTAGACCATACTGGCTAAAAATTCTATTGAGATTTTATTGCATTTTTACCTCATGTGTGCTGAAAATTTAGACTGTATATGTAAGCATGGCAGTTCAGTTGAATGTGAGCTCTTAGAAATTTGCTGTAACTAGCAAATTGATCAAGACATGCAAAGTAGCCTAATTCCACTTTAAAATCTACTTTCAGCGGTGTTGATGAAAAAATAATTTTGACAAACATATGTGGTAGTGAAGCATTTTGCCAGTATATTTGGGATAACATAAAGGCTTCTGCCCAATATATGAAATTTCTTTTATGAGAAGAGATGGTAAAGTAGCACCTTCTATCCTGATCAGTATGCAAGATAACAGCTATCAGTTTCTGATGTTTTGGATCCCATTTTTCCCTGTTGTCTTCTGTGTCAGGTGAAATCAGTGGGAGTTGCAGAGTGAATGGAAATCTCTTTGCTGCCTTTCAGATAATCAGTTTCTCTTGTGATCTGAAGTCATTGGTTTTTTGTGTGAAACTGTTAGTTAAGCTATTCTGTAGATCAGTTGTATGGATTTTACTGTTGCATATCATAGCAGAACTTGATTTTTTTTTTTTTCTTTAAATCCCTTCTTGCCATTGTGTAGTAAGAAACTGATGGGATTGCAGATACTTGTATCAAATAGTGAACTTTGGGCTTTTTTGCAGATGTCATTTTGCAAGCCGACTTTGTAGTAAGCATGCTTATTATAAAATGAACTGGGTTTTGACAAGGACGGTTAATTCTAGACCCTGTCCTGATTATGTTAATGCATAGATTGTCTTGGAGAGAACATAAACAGTGAAAGATTCCTTGTTTACTGAAATGCAAGACGTTATTTTGATAGCATCATTAGATTTGAATCATTCTCTGCAAGTCTGATTGGTAAGTGCATAGCTCTCTGGGGAGTGAGAAGGACAGGATTCCCACAGTTAAGTTGACAAGGCTAAAATGGATAAAGGGCAGTACCTTCCTGAGAAGGAGACCAGACTCTCCCTACAGGGAGAGAAAAGTCAGACAAAGGTGAGGGGAAGGAGAATTACTTAGTCAAAGGGCACCGGCCAAGTTCATGACTAATTAGGGTTTGGAGAAAACGCATTGAAGATTTTATTGTTTTGCAGGGGTCTGTAACACACTGATGTTCTTGACTTAGTAGTAAAAAAGGTAAAAACCTCTTTTATAAAGGTTTTGGGATCTGCCGTCTTTTAATGTTGTTCCTGAAGGTTTTAATTAGACAGTTGTACTTCCCAAGACAGGTGAATGTCTTTGTCTGTATTTGGGAGTCGATATATCTTTTAAGCAGGTGAGTCAGAAGGGCTGAAAGCAAACTGAGGTTTTCTGCACCTCTAAGTCCATATCACCTGCAGAAATACGTGCACCTGAAAATTCAGAGTTAAAAACCCATGGGTACAGGTCAGAAATATTTAGAACCTCAGACACAGATTCATTTGTAGGATACTGAGGCTATCCAAAGGAATACATTGTGCCAGGATGGAACATAATATTTTCTGTGTTTGCTTTTTTTGAAATTCCGAACAGGCTGCTGTTAAATTTGTTCATAGGAAGTGAAAGCATCTAAACTAAGAGAAGAAGCTGTTTTCTGTTTTTTTATTGATTTACTACACTTTAAAAAAAAAAAAAGTTAATATATGGCAAAAATAATGCAAATTGGCTCATTTACTAAATAAAAGTTTACAAAATATTTCCTCTGTGTACAGTAAAGTAATGGGAAATATTGCCATATGTTTGAAAGTGTTTGGTAGGGAAACTGTTAGACAAGACTGTACGGGGACTTCCTAAGAATGCTCAGCAGAAATTCATGTAACCCTCAAAAATATATTAGGGCTCTTACTAATATTTTAGTGAACCGGACCTCAACTTTACAAACAATAAAGTGGAAAAACTTACTCTGTCTTCTCATTTGGGCCCTGTGGAAACTTAATTATTACTGGGTTAAATCTTCTTCAGTTTTTAGCAGTAGGTGGACTTCCTTCTCCTCATTCCTCCCTCCTCTTCTCCTGGCCTCTTCCACCCCTCCCCGCTGAAACATGTACCATGCTTGAGACTTTTGCATGTAAGGAGTTTTTGGTTATACTTGTTTTCATCTGTATTACTATATTTACATAAATGTATGTGCAAACAAATAACATTATAATCTGAGAAATCTGTGTTTGCACACACATTTGCAAGTTTAAACTGCAGATGAAGAATTGCAATAAATATTTAGGATAACAGAATTTTAATAGACTGGCTTGAAGTGTTGCAGCTGAAACATTTTCTTTTAATTTCAGCTTAGGTTCTCTGTTACTGTGCATCTTTGTAATGTATCTAACATATTCTCTTTTTCCATTCTTTGTCCCAAAAACTTGATTTCATAATAATGAACTAAATCATGAGATAAAAGACACTCTCGGTAGCAAGAGATTTATTGGGTTTTTTTTTTTTTTTTACTTCATTTGTTGGCAATGTTTAATAAGAGAGTATGAGATACCATTTTAGGATATAGCTTGGTGTAATAGGATATCTAGGTCATGGAAGTGCAAGCTGAAGTCTTTTTAAAAAAAAACAAGTTTGAGGGCTGATACAAGATATCTTTTCATTAGTTGCCGGTAAATGCTCAAAGATAAAATTGATTAAGAGATGTCATGAGCGAATTTGTTTTATAATTTACTACAAGTAATTCTTCCTGACTATATTCAGTCCCAGTCTTCAAATAACATCACAGGTTGGCTGTTGATAGATATTTATAATATTCAGAATTACATTGCTGAAGGTAAAATATAAGATACTGACTTTCAGGAGGTTTTACTGCAGAAGATAACTTTTAACCATTTTCAGAATGAAAACACTTTCCATTATAGATGAATTTGTATAGTATGAATACATAATCTCATCATGCATTCTTATTCAGTCAAAACTGCCATTGAAGTAAGTGTCTGAAATTCTAGTATTTGGCCCATAAATTGGTTAATAAGAACATTCAATATCAATCCATATCTGAATTGAAAAAGTTATCGATCTCTTTTCTTTAGGTATCTGATGTCCAAAGCAGCTGCAGATCACCAACTCCCTCTCTGTGTGACATCACTAGAAAACGCTAGACTGGTGATGTCACACATACTACAGAACCCCGCTGCAGAATGGAGCAGGCCTATTAAGGGTAAGGTAAGTTTTCTCCCTCCACCACCACCCCTTTTCAACAATATTGCATGGTTTTATAAGATTTCTAATTGTCTTTATTTTATGTCCCTGGGATATAAAGTAAAGATTAAAGAAAATCTTATAAAACTGCATAATATTGTGGTTGTGTGTGTGCGTGTTTATTTAAAAACAAACCAAAAACTCCGCTATAAAGTTCAGTCCTTACCCCATATATCCATATCCTGGCTCCAGTCTGCTTTGGGGTTCCATGATGAGTATGCCAGAATAGTGTATGTTGGGGCATCACCGAGAGTGGAGTCAGCATTTCCTGGCTGCTCTGGATGTCAGAAACCTTATTTTAAAAGGTAAGTTTTCAGCTGGGAATGTGTTGAATGTCTCTCTGTGTTTATATGGAAACGTTCAGCACATTGCTAAAATGTATTTTTATTATTTTTGCATTTTTTAAATTTACTTGTAACTTAACACAGCTGAAAGTCACATTTTATACTTGTCCTCTGTCTAGGCCTTTTTCCTCTCTTCTGTTCTGTTAATACCTTACATTGTGTTTCCAGAAGAAAACAGTGGTTTGTTTGTCGCTACCTGGAACAATATGGTAACTAGAAGTCAGATCCAACGTATAGAAGCAGTGGTACTGGGAATGTGAATTACAGACCACATAAGAACGTAACTCAGTACACACACAAGTTAGGTACTGGGTATTTCTATTTAAATAATCAGTTAGGAATGCGGGCTCTTATCAAACTTAGAATTAGCTCAAGTACATTGAAGGGGAACAGTTTCTTCACACATCTATTAAGAGCAAGCTCTTCATTGATAAAGAAGGACTGTTTTTACTTCTAAAGTACTGTCTTGGTGTAGTTGAATAATTTTAGTTCATGTCTGCTAATAAAATCCTGCTGGATTTCATAAACACCAGAAGGCAGTGCATCCAGATCTCTGTTTCTACAGACCCCTTGTTGACAAGAGGACTGAACCATGGGGCTGTAATAGCTATTCCTTTGTACTAACCCTGCCATTCCACTAAACCACTCCTTGTGGAATTTCCTGAACAGCTATATTTTGATTACTTGGAGTGGAGCAGTCATGGCTACTCTGCTGTGGTCAGTTCCTTCTGTGCCATCGGATGTTGCATTCCATTTATTTGTTAATCCCATAACATATCAGGTCATACTCAGAGGCTTTTATCTTTCATTGGAAGGAACCCTGCAGTCAGTGGTTGAAAGGGACATTTGAAGGTCTCCCCACCTTGAAGCAGGACTACTGTCAGTGCTGCATTAAGTCATCCATGACCTGACTAGCCGAGTTCTGAAAACAAGAAGGAAAGAACGGCAATTCAATAGCTTCTCTGCACAACCTGTTCTAATGCTGTATGTTTCTTATTAAAATATACCTTCTAAGGTCTAGCCTGAGCCTCCTAAACTTCAGTTTGTAGCTGTTCTCGTGCATTGTATCATTTGGTATTACTGAGAAGAGTTTGCAACACAGACATTTATAAAGGCAAGTTTATTATCTGTAGAAATTAGTAGGCAGCTATGTATTGCCAAAGTAGGGAGTTAAGTCATAGCTTTATCAATTATTGACTTGCTTCCCCCCTCCCCCCCGCCCGGAAAAAACACAAGACTGTGTTAGAGAATGGAGTTGCGTAGGAAAGGTAGTGCTAGAGTTTGTAGTGATGTGTCTTAAGGTTATAGACATTTTTTTTTAACGTCCCTTCCTTTTCACTATTTTAATATTTAAGGAATAATAGCAGATCATTTGTGTAACATCTGGGCTTTGCAGAAATCTTATGTGTTTGCACAGAAAACCAACTGAAGATAAGGATCTTCCTCCCCGCCGCCACCACCCCCTGGCTTTTTTAGCCCCTATTTGTTCTGTGTCCTGACTGTTTCTGAGGAAAGAAAATTCTTCTCAAGGCTTAAATTTCTGTATGTTTCCACTGACAGGTTTATTGTCAACTCCTAAACCCCAGTAAAGAAAATGAGTAATTGGGATACAGAGAAATAATTAATTTACTTTTTAAATTATGTTGCTATAATATTTGCATTAAAAATATTTGGAAGCAAACGTGGAGTTTTCCAGAGATTATATCCAGAGGATGCTATTTTTGTTAAAAACTAGCTCTAGAATTCGGGGGGACAGGGGATTGGTTATTTTGTTGTTCATTTTTGTAAACAAGGAGAAAAGTGACTTTTATTTGTTCTTTGAAGTGTTAATGAAGGCAGTAAAGTCTCGAAGTCTGCTCTTGACTAAGCCTTCTACTTGTGTCTGGCTATTCAATGCATGATACAGTTATCATTTCAAACTTTACTCAGTGGTCAGCAGATATTTATCTGGCTCATAAATACTCTTTTTTTCTACTTAAGCCAAGATCTTAGCCTTATTTAAAGATAAATGAGTCTCAGAAATTAATCATTTCTTGTTGTTTTCATATATGTTTTCATGTAATTTTTCATACTTTTTTTAATACTACATTTTCACACATCCCATTCTTTCCTATATCAATGCATGTACAGCATTTCTGTATCCTGATAGTAGTGGCATTGTTTATTTTTGCCATTTTGATTTTTGTTTTGATGCAATCCACTAATAATGTGTGGTATTTAAATTCATCCTTTTAAAACTGTCTGTGAAACGTTTTGTATATCTTACAAGAAAGATAAATCTGTGCACATAATATTCTTTCATATGTTAGCAATTAATTCTGTTGACTGCTAACATTAGGAGGTGATACCAAATGCCTTGGTAGGCTACAGTATACACAAGGGCTATTTTCTGTTGCAGTGCTCAGTGGCAGGTTTTATGCTGCAGGGCACTGCATGTGCAAATATGACTGGCCACAAACCAGGGAAATTAGAATACAGTTTGCTGGCTTGTCTGTGTGCTGAACACTCACCATTATGTGGTAATGTGGCATAATTTCCTACTTAAAATCTTTGCTTTTGTAATTTTAATTGAAGAATGAAGGAGTGGTTATTTGTTTTGTTAAGTAACATGTAAATGACTATCCATAAAAAAATAAATACCTGGTCTTCAAACAAGCATTCAGCCTGACTGATCTTGCTGTACATTGGAGAAATCTGCTGACGTGTATAGAAAGGAATTTTTCTAAAGTCCATAGAAAATCATTATTGTAGACTACCGAAAGGCACCCATGTCAAGCTTTATCCAGCTTTTCCTGCCCTACATTTCTTGCTGTGCTGGACCACAGGAAGCTGTGAAGGATATGAGCTCTATCAAAAGCTAAATATGTATATGAAATAAATAAGTTCCCAAGTCTTGCTTCTTTTTCTTGCAGAACCATAGACTCTTTACTGTCTTACATCTTCTCTGACAAGTCAAGAGATAAAATCCTCATTGATGTAAAATGCACAGAATTAGTACAGTGGCAGAAGTACTAGAGTATACCAGGTCTCTTTTTGTAGCTGTTACATGCATTGGTCAGTCTTTTATGTAATAAACTAGAGAATAAAGTTTTGGGAAGAAATACCTATAAGGGGTATCTAAGAGTATTAAGACATGTGTTCTGCAGCGTTATGGCTACCATGGTTGTGCTGTCTATATGTATATACACAATAGCTGTCATTTCCGAATGTCTTTTATCCTCATCAGCCTTTCCAGATTTATTAAACCATGAATTTTTCATGGAAGATCATAAGATTACATATATCAATTTGGAAAAGAAAACCGTATTTAATTATACATTTGAGTTAAAAGCTTGAAGCTTTTATGTTGGAAAACTTGTCTCTACTGCATAGTCTGTTACTTCATAAATTACCAATTTGCAAAACTTTTCTTTAAAAAAAACTTTATCTAGAACTATGAATAAAATACAAAAATGTGATGCAAAAACTGTGTGGTTTTTATCCCTGAAAATTGTAGTAAATTGTTTTTGCAAATAACAATAATATAAATTATATTACTTATGTTAAATGAGATTATGGTAAGACTTTCTGTAGAAATTTTATCTCTAACTGTTAAAAGCGTACATACATGTTTGGTTTCCCTGACCTGAATGGATTATTACCTATGTTAGTTATTCATTTAAGTAATTTTAAACACATGGTGTGTTCACAGGAATCTGTTTCAGTTTTAAGTTTGACCTGTAAAAAGTGAACATCCATGCAGTATTGCTTTTTTAACTAGGACATTATCTCTCTGTAGTACTAAAAAGAGTAGAAGTATTAGTGTCTTACATAGGTTAAGGGTAGATGTAACTGTGAAACTTACTAAAATTTTCTTCCAGTTATTTTCCTCATATGCCGTATTAGTGTACCAGGATTATTGTAGTATTAATGCAGTATAACAAGATTCATGTCTAATGCAATGATAAATAAATGGTATTTATGTTTGCAGGGAAGATGGTACCACCGGAAGCAAGCAGTAAAGGAATTGCATGGTACGTTGATACGACTGCTTAATGAACTGTTACCATGGGAACCAAAGCTAATGAAAGCATTTCAAAGAAACAGGTAATTAGCTGCTCTTCTTTTAACAGTAGTGCATGGGATGGAAGACAGAACAAAGTTCACTTTTTAAAAACTAATCAATGAGTTGGCTTCTCAAATAAATCAAATGAAAATACTTTGAGGAGAGGAGTGAGACACTGGTAGTGCTTCCAACTGCTAGTTGGAAGAATTCTTTTATGTTCCAGACTTACTGTCTCTAAATAAAGTTGAGTTTAACCCCCTAATATTTTTTTCCTCTAAAATGTTCTAGAAACCTTAAGCATGCCTATCAATAGCTGTATCACAATCCAGCTAGGATTTGCGTTGCCATTTATTTGGTTAAGAGGTGCTGAAAACCTGTATCTGGAAAACTAGACCAGAACACTTTGTCAGACTAATTACTGTCTAAAGCTACCTAAATTGGTTGTTAATGAATTCTCCACCAAGCAATTTTTAAAACATTGTTTTGAGGTCTTTGTAACCCTGTAAATTTGAAATGCATCTGGAATGCGGTGTGTCAGAGAAATATCAGTGAAGTGGTGTCTGATTTAAATCTAGTAAGGGTAAGAATTAGTAGCAGTGAAGGTGCTACCCAGATTATAAATCCTGGAGAGACTGGGTATTGACTTGGTATCTTCATTGTGTCTTGAAGCTTGGTGACATTGTTGTCTGTTAGCCATACAGCTGTTGCTATAATCATACCTTAGTTTTGCCACACAGACTTTTAAAAAGCAATTAACGATTAGAAGCTTGAACTCTGTGTCAAATGATAGGTAAAGTTAGGCAGCTGCTTAAATATTGAGTGTGAAGGAAGCAACTTACACAGTATGTGGTGCAGAACTAATTCTGAAAAGTGTAAAAGGTATTATGTTTAAAAAAAGCCAACACCTTAGCACCAAAGACAGTAAACAGATATAACTACTGAGAGTTGGTTCCTTCGTAGCTCATTTTATGGATATCATGCATGAATTAAAATCCTTATTTGGAAATTTAGGATGTTGTTGAATATTTTGCTTTAAATAATGGACCAAAGTACAAGTTTTTCTTTTTTCTCTTCCTTTCTATTCAACTTTCTGTTAATTTTCCTTAGCTGTTCATTTCTTCAAGTCTGTAGCAATTCAGACTCCTTTTGGAAATGTGGCAGACAGTAATACTACTAGAAGGGATTTCAGTTTCCAGTATATGGAGTTCCCAGTTTTATCCTTTATGTAAATTCTTCTGTGGAGTGGTTTGGTGCCTAGTATTAGTTCTTGTTTGAATACACAAGTAGAACTGTTGTGTAAAGTGTGTAAAATACTATATTTGAGGTGTGCCTAATATGAGTAAATTTTAGTCTGGAACTGAGTGGCCGAGGTTTTGCACGTGTGTGTGCTGGTAGCTAGAGAAGCATGCACTGAGAGAGAAGGATAATTTCTGAGATTAACTTAACTTGTATTTCTCAGGATGTATGTTTTAGGCTGTAACCCTAGTTTATTCAGCAATGCTAGCCTAGGTATTTCCATGACATAACTGTTTGGACAGGCACATAGTATACCAGGGAACAGCTCTAGCTGAAAAACAATCTTTACAAATCATGGGGAAGAAAGAGAGATGGGTGGGGGGAGGCTAGATCAATGTCTTGGTCTGGTAGCTAGGTAGCTGTAGCACCAATGACAGTGGTGAAGAAAGGTGTCATGTGAAAGGGAAAAAGCAACTGAGTAAAGATTGCTTATGCTGGTGTAAACAGCAGCACCACCACAAGTCTAGCTGCAGTTGCAGTGTCTATAGGGTGTCTCAGCCAACTACTAACATCTACTAATTGAATAACAGTGTTGGCCTTCTAGGTTGTCAAGGGCTGGGCAGAGCTCATTCCTTTTGTGCAAGATCTTGGTATGGAAAAAGAGCCTGGAGTTTTCCTTCCTTCCTTTTTTGTTGTCTTTAATTAGTAGGAGCACTCTTTGTGATCAAAATCCTTTTTCTTCCCCTTCTGAAAGGTCCTCTGGTCTTTTCAAAATTATGACAGAGTATAATGTTGAATGATATTTGAATAGCAGCAAGGTTTAAAAGGAAAGGTTACTTGTGCCCACTGATCATTTGTTCACTGGCCCCACAGCAGAAGTTCCTCAAAAGAAAAAAGGAAATTCCCATCCAGAAGCTTTATTACAGTAGTGGTTCCCTCGTGTCCTTCTGTAGTTCTTCCGTACCTTCAAGCTCAAAATCCTAATGACAGAGTCAAAGTATCGTCCACGCTATGTCTTCCTACAGCCTTCAAGGTTGTCTTCTCTCAGTGAGAGTGTCAAAGCTGTGAGTAAACTATTAGGTCTTACTGACCCTGACCAGCCTTTCCTGGGCCTCCATCCATATCACCTGCCCATGGGCCCAGGACCCCAGTTTCAGGTCATTCTGCAGCCTTCAATCTCTGCCGTAGGAATGCCAGTTTCCAGTTCAACTGCAGCAGTTACCCTGCCTGGCCATGGGTCCTGCTGATCTGGACTGACCCTCGGACTGACCTTGGACCTGCATCATCACTGTGGACCTGCCTGGAAATCACTCAACTGGGTCCTGACACTGGCAGCCATCACTGGACCTGACCCTGATCTGAAAACCTGTGAATTGACTTCCCAGCTTGACTTCAGACCTGCCTCAGCACCAGGAACTTGCCTGTTGATCTGGGCTCTTGGTTGAACTTAGGTAGCACCCCTACGCCTGCTCCCTCGTTCAGAGGCGGTGGGATGGCATCCTGGCTGGTGAGGCTCATGCCTTCCTAGCTGTGACATCATGCTTGGCTCCTCCCTCTCCATCCCTTAGGGAGCAGCTGGCCATTGCTGCACTCAATGCAAACAGCTGTAGTTTAACACATAAGAATGGGTGAATTTAAGATCTTACTCTTACTCTCATAAGGGTTAGAGCCAGACTAGAGTCTAGATTCTATTCTACACAAGGTGCTAGTTGCTATAATCTATTTATTCCTTTGCTAAATAATCCTCCTGGATATTGTGTTGGTTACCATCAGCTGAATCCTGTAGTTCACTGTATTTGTACACTAAAATACTCTCTAGATCCCATCTAAACAATCGTTTAGAAGAAGGGACAATGGAAATATGTAGCGGTTATAAGTGGATGTGTTTCTGAATGAGTAAATGAGTAAAGCAGCTGTGTGTTTCCATCATATGCACATTCTTTAGTGGAGTGTGAGCCTATGGAAATGACAGTGGCAGCTGTTCTAATGGCCCAGAGATAAGAAAGTTTTCTTAAAGGAAAAAGTTACATTACAGTCCCATAGCTGGGCCAGAAGCATGATGCATTTAAGAAAAACAAGATTTACTTAATTCTCTAGTTGGGGTTGCTTTCAAAGGAGAGAATAGGCTTGTTACAGTTAATACTCAAGTCCATACAGGTACATTTGTCACAATGCAAGACGAAGGAAGAAACAGAATATGGATGCAGTAAAACAGTGGTGGTCATATTTGACTCAGTCTTTTTGCCTATTGATAGAGGACTTACTGACATAGAATTCAGTTTTGGTGCAGGAAGGGACATTACTGTCACTTCACATTTTCTGGGTTTTAGAGACTTGCAGACAGAGCTACCCTGAAATTTTTTTAAGGGCACAGGCAATTAATTCTACACCAACTTTTTGTGTGGCAGCAAATACAAATTTAAAAAATGTTAAAACAGTGTGTTTCTTTAGTAAAGTTAGTTTTGTTATTTTCAAGGACTAGATTGAAGAAGGACTATGATGACTTTAAAAGACATCCAGACCATGATAAATTTACCAGAGAATTGTGGAGTAATGATGAAAGTGAAGTTGATTCTGGCAAAGATTCTTTTGCAGTAGTATGCAGTAAATCTTCAGAGTCTGCAGAACATGTGGAAGTTCCCAAAAAGGATTACCCAGACAATGGTAAGCATTTACTGGAATTTGATAGCTTGAACTTGATTCAGGAGCTGAATCAAGTTGATTCAGGAGCTTAATGTGAGCTTGTGTCCTACTTTTTACCTTAACTACTACTGTGATAATACTGAAATAGCTTGTGGTGCATGTCTGACAGATGTAGACTAGAAGAGAGCAAACATGACCAAGATGAAAATTCTGGTTAATGCAAGTTTTTGCCATTTTTGTGCTTAACTATTTCTGTGATAACATAGTAGGCCTGCTCGGAATTTACGTTTATGGTGGGTTGACCTTGGGTGGCTGCCAGATGCCCACCCAGCCACTCTGTCACTCCTTTTCCTTAACAGGACAGGGAGAAAAAATAAGATGGGAAAGCTCATGGGTCAAGATACAGACAGGGAGACCACTCACCGGCTACTGTCACAGGCAAAACAGACTCACTTGGGGAAAACTAATGTGATTTATTGCCAATTAAAAATAGAGTAGGATGGTGAGAAACAAAGACAAAAAGTAAAACACCTTCCCCTTCCGCGCCATCTCCACCTTCTTCCCAGGCTCAACTTCATTCCCAATTCTTCTACTTCCTCCCCTGTCAAGTGGCACAGGGTGGATGGGGATTGGGGGTTGAGGTCAGTTCATAACACTTAGTCTCTGCTGCACCTTCCTCACACTTTTGCCCTGCCCCAGTGTGGGGTCCCTCCCATGGGATACAGTCCTTCACGAACTGCTCCAGCATAGGTCCTCTCCACAGGCTAAAGTCCTTCAGGGTAAGACTGCTCCAGTGTGGGTCCCCCATAAGCCACAGTTCTTGTCAGGAGCCTGCTCCAGTATGGGCTCTCCATGGGGTGCAGCTTCCTTTAGGGCATATTCACCTGCTGTGGAATGGGATCCTCAACAGGCTGCAGTGTAGATACCTGCTCCAGCATGGTCCTCCATAAGAGGAGGTCAACCAGCTTCACTATGGTCTTCACAGGTTGCAGGGGAATCCATTCCAGTGCCTGGAGCACCTCTTTCCCCTCCTTCTTCACTGGCCTTGGTGTCTACAGCATTGTTTCTCCTCCTTTTTTTTCCTCACTCCTCTCTGTGACACTCTTTGTGCAGCATTTTCCATGAGGCATCACCAGCTTGGCTGACAGGCTCAGCCATGTCCTGCAGTGGATTTGTTTTGGTGCCAGCTGTGTCTGGCACAGAGCAGCTCCTGGCATCTCCTCACAGAGGCCCCCCTGCAGCCCCGCACTGCCAAAACCTTGCCAAAACCTCAATGCATGGCCCCTCTGTCCACCCAGCACCCCTGCCTGCATCCTGGGCCCTCCTATGCACTTCATGTGTCCCCTGCTCGCCGGCTGGTCCAGCTCGATGCTCAGTATGAAACGTGGCACTCACACCCTTGTCCCCAGGCATCTCACACCCCCAAGTCCACCTGATACGCCAGCCCAGATCCCAGGCTAGTCTGGCTTGAAGTTTGCCAGTGAAAACACACACACTGCCCCCATGCACACTAGATTTGGAAAAGATACAGACACTGATCCTCCAGCAGCCAGCACCAGGCACACAGGCTGTGGCCTCCTGCTCTGTCCTTGCAGCTTCCCCTTCCTCTGCACATCCCTTCATGGGTTTGTATAGCTACGGATCCCCTCACACCTCCCAGCCCAGTGTCCAGGATCTCCCCTGGTTTACAATCATATCAGTTGCAAAGTCCAGGTTGATCTTCCTGGAAGGGGCACCTGCAGTTTCTTGATAGCCCATCAATTGGTGTGATTGGTAAGGTTGCTTCTTGTCATCTCCATGTATGTTTTGTTAGATCTGTGTCTGTGGTTTTTTTTTTTTTTTGCTTCTTCCTTTTTCCTTCAGTTTCCCAATTACCCGGGTCCTTAATGAGATAACCTTGCTGGAATAAACATGCTTACACTCTCACATGCCTTCATCAATTAGTGTGAATGACCAGGTTTGGTTTTCCTCACTGTCTCTCATGCTGGTCAGGTTTGTGTCCCTGTATGTTCTTGCTTATGACTTCATCCTTTCCTTATTACCCCCTTTTTCCATTTAAAAAGGTCCTTGACCAGATGCCCTTAAAGAAGCAGACATTCTCCTTCTACATATCTTTACACTTGCAAACTAGCATTTTGCCTTCAACTAGACACTGTAAAATTGTTATATAGAGGTATCAGTTGCAAACATGTAAAACATAGTTTCTGTTTTAATATCCTTGCAGGTGAAATGAAACTATTAGAGATGAATTTATCAGCAGGAATCTGAAAAAAGAATCAACTTCTAAAGAAATACAGAAGACACTGCCCAAATGTGTTAAACGACAGTCCAAGCAAAATAGTTGTCTGGATCAAAGCACTAATGAGCTTTCTCCAAGGAAGAAAGCTAAGCTGAGCACTAATGAGGCTGTGGCCCAGAGTTCAGAAAGTAGCCTGCAGCCGGATAGTTGTTTGACTGAGCTGAAACAATTTGAAGGGTCAACTCTAGAATCGTTTTCTTTGACAGAACCTGCAATATCAGTATCAAACTTTCTGAAAGGGACCAAACCTATCCAGGCCTTGCTTGCCAAGAATACTGGGAACAAAGTGACCTTAACAAATCAAGTGTCACCTCCCCCAGGCATAAATATATCTACTTCTGAAAAGACAGTTTTATCACCTTTGGAATCATCACTCACAAAACCAGCATTGCCCTGCCAGACCAGTTCAAAGACTCCTTTACAAATGGTATACAAAATGCCAAATGGCCACTGTGTACCAATAGATATTCACAACAGCTCTGTGAAAATTCAAATGCAACCTGTGATTGACCCTAAAACTGGAGAAAAAGTCATGCAACAAGTTCTTATTTTACCTAAGAATTTTCTTGTTCAGCAGAAGGAAGGAAAAATTGTGTCCAAGGATATTCAGTCACTACAACAACAATCATCTGAGCTGCACTGTACAACTTTACGAGAAATATCAAATGTCAGTGTGTCTTTAACACCTGTTCTGGTAACAGGCCCTGCAAATGCCACCACTCAGTCACCTAGTACAATTTTCAACAAGAATATTACCCACTTGTCACAAGTGACTGGTCCCACAAACACTACGCAACCATTGCCTGCTGTAACTTCAGCAGGTAACTTATTATCATCAACAATGAGCCAAACTGAAACTGACAAAATCAAGACTACAGTTTCAACTGCATTCCCTGTGTCTTTGACTTCACCTGCTGTTTCCACAGCTAGCCAGTCTTTGATATCAGCAACAGCATTAAGTGGATCTATAAGCACTGCTTCTGCCTGTCGTAGTCTTGCATTACAGCAGACAACTGACTCTTCTGAAAGTAGGCAAGAGCTGAAGACAGTGTGTATAAGAGAATCACAATCTATTCTGGTCACAACACGTGGTGGAAACACAGGAATTGTTCAAGTGCGAACAAACCCAGACCAGATTTCACCGAGTAGTTTCTCTTCTAGTTCAGTTTTCACTTACGCACCTCAACTTCAGGCCTTTCTTATGCCAAAAACCACAGCATTATCATGCTCTGCTCTTCCATCTGTAGCAACAGCCATGTCTGGTCTCCCACATATTGGACAATCATCTCGTTCTGGATTTGCCCCCTCAACAGCTTCTTCTGTTAACATTCCAGCTTTCCCAGCTGATTTTACCCAGACAATGGAGCAGAATATCAAATTCACATTACAGCATCCTGCTGTTGGGGGCACTTTGGGTCAAGGAATAGAGAACTCCTGCTATGTGTCCTCTCCTTCTTTATCCTCCATTTCATTGGCTAGCAATTTGATGTCAGCAACTCCAAACAGTCCTGTTAGTGTGACTAGCATTGGACAAAATAACACTGTCATAACTCCAAATTCTTCTGTGCAGCAACAAGGTGATACTAAAGCTAAAACAAATCCTGTTACACAATCTGAGTCTAATTCAGCAACAAATGGAGATTTAATCAGTGGTAGTCCAGTCCAGAAACTTACATTAGTCACAAATCCAATTTTATCACCCTGTGGGGCATCAGGAGTCAGTATTATACCCTCTCTAGCATCTACTGGTGTTAATGCTCAGAAGTTGGTTTTCATTAACACACAAATTGCCAATGGCCCATCAACCACCAATCTAGTTGCAGAGTCCTTGAAACATAACCTTCCTTCTTCCCTAAGCAAAACCTTTGTTAGTGCCACAGAGCAACCACAGATGGTTCTGATCCCATCTACAGTAGGAGCACCAATAAGAATAAATTCATCGCCAACTATTGCTCAAGTAAAAGATGTGAAAATTGGACTAAATATAGGTCAAACCATTGTAAATACTAAAGGCAATGCACAACAGACTCAACCAGTTAATATATTGCACTCTGCCATTTCTAAGGAAGAAGACAAAAAGAGCATGGGCTTGGCGCTGTCTTTGACAAGTAGTAGTACTTTGGTTCCTGTTCCAAGTTTTGTGAGTCAAAGTGCTGTGTCAGTTAATGAATCTGTATGCATTGCAACAAAAGCTGAAAATGCCTTTACAGTAACAACAGCAAATGCACACGTAGAATCTGTTTCAGTAACACCAAGTGCGACTTCTTCTGGGGCACGGCCCACTGTCTTGATTGGTGGAAATGATCCCTCAAGAATAAGGCCAATTCTGGGTAATCGACTGTGTACATCAAATATTGGAAATACTGTGGGTATATCAACTGTGAAGACAGGACATCTTGCTTCATCTGTGCTGATTTCAACAAAACCAACAGTATCTCCTCAAAACTTAGCACCTGCTTTGCAATTTCCAGTCATTAGCTTGCCTGGGTCTGTAGCCACCCCCCACAAAGTGTTGCATACAGTTCCTCAGTTGGCAGCAGTTCCAGCTCCTCCAGTATCAAAAAGCCAGTTGCCCACACTGCTTCAGCTTCAATCATCAGGAGTTTCAGCTGCAATGCCAAGTAATGCAGGTATTCACAAACCTCAGAGTGTGTTGCCCCCCCCATCACCAAATACAGGTAAAGTCGTTAGTTTTCCCAGTTTTTCTTCCCTACAATGCCAGCAGGTGCCTCCCAGTACAGAGAAACAAAGTCATGCTTACACTTGTGCTTCTACTGTTCAGATGTCTGCAGCTTCCCCAGCTGTAAGAAGCAAGGTAGGAGATCAGTTGAATGAACCTTGTGTTCAACAGAAAATAGTCATTAACACCTGTATGCCTTTGGCACCTGGAACTCAGATAATTATTAATGGTACTCGTTTTGTTGTTCCACCACAAGGCCTTGGAGCTGGCAGCCATGTTCTTCTTCTCTCTTGTAATACAAAACAGACTCCTCCTCTAACTATTAACCATGGTCAAGAGGCTCAAGGTGTACCAATTGTTAATCCAATAACATCAAAAATCATGCTAGCACCAAGTAATTCATTAAGTTGGCAAATATCAAAACATCCTTTGAAAACCTCTACAAAAATTGTGAACTCTTTTGGGTCTGCAGATGCTTTACCCATTGTACATGCAACACCCCAGATATTTACTACTCCAGCTAGCTCACATACTCCACTGTCTGCAGCAACATTGTCTGTGTCTTCAGTGATAAAATCTCCTGTTAATATTGTAGCTACATCTTCTGTGGTTTCTGCCGTTCATCCTCCAAACTCTCATTTACCAAGCAACACTTCAGTGTTTCACTTAGACACTTCTATCAAAAAACTGTTGGTCAGTCCAGAGGGAGCCATTCTGAATGCTATAAATACTCCAGCATCAAAAGTTTCTTGCCTGTCTTCATCACTGCCTCCTGTTGTGTCCACAAGCAGAAATCCTACTGCTGTCTTCCCTGCATCTCAGTCATCTTGCCTTGATAAACCTGACAAAGCTGCATCCTGAATTTACCGCAAATGAGCCACTTTGGAATTTTGGGGCATTCTTCTGACTCTGGAAGTTGTAACTTTTGAATAATTTCTTACATTGTTTGAAACAGTTGATTTACTCAAAATTACTTCAGATTACAATTCTTTCCTGTTTACCGGTGGGGCTTAGGAGGAAGAAAAATTTATTTAGTTTGCCAGAAGTTTTCAGAGTTCTGTAGTGAAAAGGTCAGAAATGACCAATGAGTTCGTTAAACATTTTAGTTTGGAGAAATCTAGCCTTTTGCACATGTTCCATCTTACAGTATGGACTGTTTGCCAGTGTGTTTATGACAGTATGTATCTCCTTTTTATTTGTCAAACTTATTTTTGATTTGTTTCTGTAAAAAAAAATATTTATGCATTGTAAAAATGCAGTCTATGGTGTAGAATTGTACATACTCATTAATTCCTAACAATCTGTACTAAACTATGTGTACAAAGAACTATGCTGTCTTATTTATGTTTTGTTTACATAATGTATAGTTTTTTAAGTATTTTAGTAACTTTGGACCAGTGTACTGTTTAGCAACAATGCAGAAGGATCTGCATATAATAAATCAAGTTGCTGTACTGCTTTGTGTTGGCAATAGTTTAAAAATGTGTATATCTGTTACACCATGGCAGAATACATACGTATACATCCTCCTATTTAATGCAGATGCATCTCAGCTTTTGGAATATAGTAGAATGAAATTATTTAATATCTTCTGCTCTTGCTTGTGGTTTACATTTCACATGATTTGATAGGAGTTGAAAGGAAGGCCATCTTGTTGATCCTCCTGATACAGGGCGGGATAACCCGTACTTCATCCATTCTTAATAAATGTTTAGTTATATTGCCTAAAAAGTCCAGTGATGTGGTAAGGCTGGAAATGATTTCCCAGACACCAGTCTAAGTCACACTGGTTGCTCTTCAGGACTACCACATTTTGTCATAAAGCTCATAGATCTGTTGAACAGTTCATTATTCTCTTTTTTACAGCCTTGTATGCATTTCCATGTATCTGGTAACTGTAACAAAGTCACTCTTTAATCTTCTGTCTAGCCATGACACGCTGCCCAGTTTTTTCACCAGTCATGCTTTCTGTATGTTTTTCTTTAGCTTTTAATTGGTGTATCTGGAAGGATAGTGCTAAAACATCACACAGTATTAAAGGAGGCCTTATTTGTGCTTTGAGTGGGAATAATTCACACGTTACATAAACCTTCCCTTTTTATGCAGTGTATTCAATATTTTTTGGCATAGGTTCAGCTTTTGATCTGATAAAATCCTTGGGTTATTTTGTGCGGATCAGCTGAGTTCACAGGTGCCTGCTGTAGTGTTCATGGAAATAGGAAGTTTTTTGGTATCTTTTGAGACTTAGCATATAAAGAAAGGGTGCCCATCTAGCAGCTCTTATTTTATGGAAGATGATGATTTTAGAAGTGCTGTTTTAAAATCTGAAGTCATAGTCTCTCTTAGTTACTTGGAAGATCCAGTCTTAGGCTGAACATCTTTGTGTGGGGGTTTTTTGTTGGTATTTTTTTTTAGAAACTAGAAGGGAAGATTTCAGAAGAACTCATGAATGTTAGTTGCCTTTTTCATAGCTATGACTTCAAAGGGGGATAAAAGCTTACACATCTGTATTTAAGCAGCATTCTTAGACTGATTTTCATCAAGACGAAGCTTAAGCTTTTGCTCCTCATCCTATCAAGTTTTCTCCTTCCCTTCCCCATTTGCTATACGCAGTTTGGCAGTTTGGATCTTGGGTGGAAGAATAAGACCACAGCTTACTCCCTCTGTGTTGGCTGCCCTTCATATTGTTCTGAAAAGTAATCCGGTAACTAGTTAACTAGAGTTCTGGGAAAGTCGGGGGAAGAAAGGCTTTTGCCTTCCATAGGTACCTTCCCTTTCTGCACTAACTAAAAAATTTTAATTGGGAAATTGCCTCTTTCTGGATCAGCAATATCCATCTTATCTCAGGGCTGGGAAAGATGGAAGCTGTCAGTTTTGGGGTGAGAGAAGGTTTGTTTTTATTTTAGAAAAAGCTACCTGGCACACTTTTCCTACTTCTCATTAAAGGTGTTATGTAATCAATTTTGAAGACACCTAGTAGTAAGTGGTGTCTGCCTGCCCGAGTTTACAATATTAAGGCGTTTTAAATCTGACTGCATTTTGCAGTTGAATGTTGCAGGTGACTTTTCCAACAGAGGAAGATGGCAGAGAATGGCAGTTTCTTCAGGGACATTTTACATACTCTAAAACAATATATACCAGCAACACATTTTATTTCCATTTCACTGGTGGAATCTTGGGACTGTCTTTCTTGGATATTTCTCTTCTCTTACAATGACTGTTTTTCCTTTTTAATTTTTATTTATGGTTATTGTAGAGTGAACATCTACATTGTTTGGAAAGCTTAAGACTAGGTTCTACTATTGCAGGCAGCCTGGATGGAGAAAAATATCTCGCATGACATTTTTCTGTGTGCTAATGTAGTAGAAAGATTTATGCTATAATTAATTCTAATAAAGAGAAAAGTTAGAAAAGGTTAATTGAGAAACTCAGAACTCAAGCTACTTACCTGACTGATTTCTTAGAAATTTTCTGAATTAGTATGATAATATTTTATAATTGTTTTATAAATATTTTATAATTTGGCAGGCATGAACTTTGCAACATGCAAAGTTTGATTCAGTTTGATTAGAATTTTCATGGGCTTTTATTCTCTACTGGACGCACGTTCACATTCCAGATCCTGTTGAAGAAAGGCTTGAGACTGCTGTGTAATGGTTTTTGCATGATTCATTATTTTGTAAAAACAAATTTTAGTCATTTTTGTGAATAAAATTCCTCTTCCCATCACTCATCTCCAATAATATAAACGTCGGTCAGAGTAAGACTTTTTTTCAAATGCAAGTAAATAGCCATTGAAGTATCTTTTGTTCTCTGTACGAAATACATAGTGTTACCTATAGCACAAAAAGAACTGTAAAAAAGCAGATTATATTCACAGATGCAATGAAAAAGCAAAACTACCTACATCTTTACTTGAAGTTAAAAAGACATTTAATTACACATATAAACAGATATATATATAATCAATCTTTGAAGAAAACATGTTCAACTTTTCAGAGCTTCTAAAATGCCTTGCTTTTAGACCCCTTCAGATACTATATACTGGTATTCAGACACTATATTATATACAAAACTTTGGGTTTATTAATGACTTTCAACATTTTGGATGATATCTTTGATATTTACCTAAATGGACATATTCTGCACAATAATTTTGCTTTGAATAGAAAATTACATTCATTTTGCCTCACTGCTCAAACCCATGTGTGTGTATGCACTTCCATTTTCTTCTAGGGATTCTGCCTCTTCCATACCAGAAGCAATTAAATTTCACAAGTATTAGGAGTCATAGAAGTACCTGTTCAAAGCAAGTGTGTTACAGTCAAGTCATTCAAACCCACTCTGATTTCACTGTGTGACATAGCAGAGTATGATGCGAAAAGTGAAGCAAAATTCTCCTGTAACTAAATGAAGAGAAACTTACTTGGCTCATGTAAGTAGGTCAAAAAATTACTAAAAGCTGCCATTTGAAGAGATTCCATAGCGTCATCACAGAGTTTGTTTCATAGCTTGTTTTGCTTATATTTTGTGGTAGTGCAGAATTTTAGTAGCCCAAATGGATTTTAAAGTAAATTAATCATTTTCATTAAAGCATGAATGTTTGTTATGATGAGGCTGTTTCCTTTAAAAGGAATAGCAGGAGGTGCTCATGAAGACTTAAATTCATGTAGCCTGTTCTCTGTAAGATGCACCTGAAGTGAGTTTACTGACTCAAAATAAGATTGGTAATGCTGTTATCAGACTATCTGTCCTAGCATCATGTCTCTTAGAGCAGTCAACAGTAGCAGTCCAAAAGAGCATAATAACAGGCCTGAATACCCTTCTAGTATCCACTGATCTGTGAGCCAGAGTCTTCCTCAGGCAGCTGTGATTTTTTTTTTTTT
>NW_009231764.1:0-307 GCF_000690835.1 Fulmarus glacialis
CCCTACCAGGGAGCGGGGTCAGCAGCTCAGCAGTTTGCATTTGGAAATGGGCAGTTTTACGGGCAGCAACCCCACATCCCCAGCACCCGCTGCTGGGAGCGATGTCGAGGACCCCCGAGCCGCGGGCTCTGTCCCCTGCAGCCTCCCCTTTTTGCAGAGGGGCCATCACCAAGCTGCGCCAGGCTGCGAGGAGCCCGCTCCCACTGCCCGCCGAGCCTCAGACCCAAACACTGTCAATAAATAATGACAACAACAGCGGGCACGAGCTCACTGTCACCCACTTCTGCACCTTCACCTGGGTGTTAGG
>NW_009231764.1:372-5401 GCF_000690835.1 Fulmarus glacialis
CCCCGCCCCCGTACCAGCTCGTCGTCCCTCAGCAGTGCGGGCTGGCGCGTCCAACCATCCCCGTTAGGAAATGAGACCCTGCGAGCGTAACGCAGAAGGGCGCAGTCATTGCCAGGAGCTGTCAGACATTAACGGGAGGGAAATCAAGAGCCCTTCCACATGTGCACTCCACAAAGAGATTAAAACGCAAGGTAAACAATAGAGTCAAACACTAGGAGCGTATTTAGTTTAGCAGTGCGGGCTGGCGCGTCCAACCATCCCCGTTAGGAAATGAGACCCTGCGAGCGTAACGCAGAAGGGCGCAGTCATTGCCAGGAGCTGTCAGACATTAACGGGAGGGAAATCAAGAGCCCTTCCACATGTGCACTCCACAAAGAGATTAAAACGCAAGGTAAACAATAGAGTCAAACACTAGGAGCGTATTTAGTTTTCCTCTCTCAGGCACTTGCTATTTTCACAATGGCAGTGAGGGGAAAAGAAAAGAAGAATATTTCTGAAAACAAACCAACCCAAACAAGATCTGGGCAGCAGTAAAACCCAAGGCTGATATTTCCTCCCTAACATATTTAATAACACAAAGGCAAAAGGAAGCAGCAGGGCCAGCCATTCAATAATATTTCTTACTCTTCAGATTTAGACCTTAAAAAAATTAATACGGTGACTGGTGAAGATTACGTTCCTTCTGCAGATGGAGGAGCAGAGGTGCAGCAGGACGGCTCCAGCGAGATGTCAGTGCAGGAGATGGAACACAAGGGCAAGTCCTTGTTTAAATATGAACACCGCAGGGAGCGGGCTAATGCATTACAGGTACGCGTGAGAAACACCTGGGAAAGACACGGGGTGACTGTTTCAATCTGGTAGCTGTAAGGTTTAAAACTCTCTCATTAAATACATATTCTTTTCCCAGAAAGCATAAATTACCCTGCACTTCAGCAAAGCCACAAGAGCATTAAATCAGCGCGAGAGGAGTCAGGCTCAAGCCCTCTTACACGGTTCAGAAAATCGCTGGTTCATGGGGAAGCACCTACAGCATCAAATGCTGCTGTGCAACAGGGAGCTCGAGCCTCTTCACGGGTGATGGATTGCATCTTGGACGCTGCTCCAGAACTTGGTCAAGTTCTCATTTTATTACATCTGCTGAGAAAATATAGCTGAGTTTTTATCACCCAGGAAACCCTTTCTCTAGCACGTGTAATAGTTTATTGAAAAAATGACTCATTCAGTTTAATAACGAGAGGACACTTGTGTGGCCACCCCTATTAATTCCTGGCCAGCCTGCCTGTATCTCGGAGTCTTTGCTAATCCAGTGCTGAAAGTCCCCGGGCTTGCTAGCGTGCATGCAGAATTATGCTGGCAGCTCTGCTGCAGCCACGTGAAAGATCTTCCTGAAAAACCACCAGTGCAAAAGGGAACTCAGAGGACAAATTTCCATAAAGCCAACACAAATAAATCTAAGGGCCACTGTCGAGGCAGCCAATGGTCCCTGCAAACCAGCGTGCGAACTCGCCCTGGCCGGAGCTGAACAGCACTCCCCTTCCAGGCACGGAGCAGGAAGACAGTTAAGGAAAATGTCGAAAAGGGTGTATAATGTTGTTATAGTATGTATAATATTGGAGGGAACTGGACTAACAGCAGCTAATGGAGATTTTTGCTCCACCCAGCACAGAGGGAAGCAGTGGTGCTCTCCAGTCAAGAGCCTTCATATTGCTAATGAGTGATTATTTTTGGAAGCGGTGCTCCTCGTTTGTTATCTTCCATGGAGCGGAGAGGCCACACGCTGCCCTAACGCAACCAGGGACCTCCGAGTGCTGCGTCCTGCCGGGCGGTTTGGAGGGTCTGCAGGAGGCTTGCAGTGCCCCGCTGCCCACCGGCCGCTCCCTGGGACCTGAGAGAGGATCCAGAGCCCTTTGCTGGTACAAACCAGGCCTGGTGAGTCCCAGCTGAATACCGTACTGTCCAGACACCGGTTGGCGCCCGGAGCACGAGAGCTGCTACGACTTCCCCGCCGCCCCCGGCGCAGTCGGCACCCCCGCGGTCGGAGCTTGCAGGCGCTGCGTGCTCCCATCAGCCCGGGGCTGGGATGGGGAAAGGAGGAAATTCGAACGGAAAGCTGCTGTCATTGATGGCTTCACTGTTTCTATTTTGTTGGATGAAAGAAGTTACTCTCCAGGCTTGGCTTTGTGGTCTCCAAAATGACTATTTGCTCAGCAGAAAAAAAAGGTGCGGAAGCTGCTCGACAAACCTCAGCAGCTGCTGCAGGAAGCCGAACGCTCGCGCAGAGCAATGCGTAGGCCCTGCTGCACAGAGGACCAAGGGAACTGGCCTGATATTATCGTGCATGTCAGGCTTCCTCACATTTAGCAGATTGCTTTAGAATTTGCATTCAGGCAACATGAATTGAAATAGCAACCACAAACTTTATCAGCCTAATATATAAGGTGATTTGCATAATTTCCTATTTGCATGGGGCTCCTATTTAATTTTTTTTCGCCCTTGTATGATCAAATATACCTATTTCCAGATGAAACGTATTTCAAGTTTAGAGGATTAACCTGCCTGCAAGAAGTGACAATGCTGCCTGCTTGTTATCTACAAAATACAACTCCAGGATCCCCGCAAGCTGGAGAAATCTCAGCTGTCTCCATTCCTTGTCACAGGGAATTGCACCACCACCACTTCCAGGGGTTTGAGAAAGAAGTCTCATACAACGCCTGCCCACAAATCCTTTTCCTCCCCTCTTTTGGTGCCTGGGCCACACGTAGACATAGATGGGGATGCTGTAGATCACAGAAAGCTCATGTACGTCCACCCAGAGATCCCAGGTTTGATGTCCAAGGCTCCCAGTTCCCACAGGGGTGCAGCATTGCACCTTCTGCCCAGGGGGATGGAGCTGGTTTGTCTCTGCCAACGTTTCAGCTCCCTCTCGCACAGGCAGAAATGGGATTCAAAGCTGAACCTGAAGGAAAGCAGCTATTGGGAAAAGAGCAGCTTTGTAGCTTGGCTGAACGACACAAGTCTTTAGGAGCAATGACTGGATTGGTAACTAAGATAACATTGGCTCTGCTACTCTTTGGAGGGCACAGAAGAGATGCGTCATCCCTGCCTGCCTCAGTTTCCCCACATCAAGTACGAGCACTGTAGTATTGGCTGATAGTGCAAGAACAAGGGCATTGCCAAGGTTAATTAATATCAGCTTGCAAAATGCTTTGGACTGAGCTCCTCAGACAGCAGATTCATACCCAACGCCCTGCTCGAGAATACGCCATCTCTACCCATGTCTGTCACCTAATCCGTGGAGCCATCACCAGCGGGACTCAACGAAGCATTCAGCTTGTTGCTGGCTCGAGGAGGGGGAACCCCTCAAGGACTTGTGTCAGCAGGTGCCCCCGCTGCGCCGAGCCCCTCCTCGTCACCACCGCCATTGAGAGCCCGCACGAATTTTCCATCTGCATCACCTGAGTGACAGAGACGAAATGGCTCTTTGTCTAACACGGATTAATATTTAACGCAGGCTTCTTCACACCTGCCATGCTGGCTGGACAGCCTGCCTTTTCCTTCACAGGCAGAAAAGCCTACATTGATCCGCTGCTAAAAATAGGACCTCCAAGGTTCGGAGGCAGTGCCACCAGCCCCCCCAGCGAGGCTGCAAAAGGTTCCTTGCGTCTGCTGCCTGGCGGAGGCCCAAAGTATTTTTCTGGTACAAGGGGCTTTTTTCATGCATCACCAAAGAACAGAGCTGCTATTTTTAGCTCTAATAAGCATATTTAATTTCCTACTGCCTCATTTCAACTGTTTTGTGCAACTAGCATTTCTGAGCACGTCCTCGGGGACCGGGGCGAGGAGCAGCCCCGTGCCGCTGGCCAGGCTGAGCTCGGCGCTTTGCAGCTGGTTCGTGTCCCTTGAGCATCCGAACCGATGCTGTTCCTCCCAGCACCACCAAACCCTGGGATTCAGTAAGGAACAATGTGCCAGGGCCGCCACAGCTGTAACCTGAGGCTCCCGCCTCATCGGGGACTGCGCAGGGTCCTCGAGGCCCCCCACGCCCCCCGAGTGCCCCCGTTACTATCTGGGGCAGCGAAGCGCTCCCATTATGCGAATAATTAATCAACACAACATCAAAGGTCGCTCATTTGAAGGTATAAAATGCAGAGTAAGGCCCAAATTTTGCGGCTCAGAGTCATTCCCAATTAAAAAAGAGCTGCGGTAAGAGCAGGAAGGGTAGAGCCATTTCCCAGTTGGAAGTGCTGCGGCGCAGGGGAGAGCTGAGCCCGCGGAGCCGGCTCCTGCACACTTTGCTGCTCACCAGCATCATTCCTGGACCGCACCAGACAAAGTCACGCCACGGGCTCCTCAGAGTTCAAGGTGGGCAGCCAGTGTAGCACAGACAGAAAATACAGAGGATTTCCAGAAGGTTTTTTCTCCTTGATTTCAGGGAGGAAAAAAAACAACAAAAAAAATCTCTTGAGTAGATGTTTGGCAGAAGCTCTACAGAAAAAACCTCCCACTTGCGAGGAGCTGGGGTGTTCGGAGGGACTGGGAGGTTTGCGCAGCTGCAGAGGCGGGATCCGAGGGTGAGAGATGAACACAGCTCCCCAGGAGCCGCATCTCTTATGCCAGAAGACTGACCCGGGAGGTGTGCGGCTGCCCTCGGGCTGAGGGCACCGTCCTGCTCCGGTGTCCGAGCGGAGGAGGAGCCCTGCTGCACCGCTGCTGCCCCGAGCCAGACAGCCGCTGCAGGAACAGAGGATTTCCGAATGTGGGGAAGAAGACTCTGTGGCTAATGGATGCCATTTCAGTACCAAGCCATTTTCCTGCTCCTGCACAGGCCTAGCAAAGAAGAGTTAATGCCTTTCAGTTTCCATTCAGTTAGCTTAAAAAAAAAAAAGTAATTTCCAGTAACACCAAACGTAGCGTGCCTCCTTTAGAGCAGAGAGGCAGAAATGTGCTGGATGCAGAATGAAAAATGAATCTGTCCTGGTTTTGCGGGGATCGCTGTGCTCGGCTTCTCTTGGCAGAGCTGCGGCAGCCC
>NW_009231764.1:5431-10248 GCF_000690835.1 Fulmarus glacialis
GGCACTAGCAACTGCCAGGCGGAGAGGGAAAAAAAGTCCTGATCAAACCCCGAATGCAGATGGAGTGAAATGTTCGTAAGGCTTGATGTATTCACCGGAGCAAGGAAAATTGAAAACAAAATCCTATTGCGTTCAGAAGTACCAGCGAGAACACAACATGGCCATGGTGCGCTGTGCAGCGATCCCCGCCGGTCCCAAAGCCACCGCGCGGCAGGGCGAGAGCTCCATGAGCCGTTCCCGCGCCGTGCCCATCCCTCGGGGCTCCGGGGGAAGAGCAGGGGAGCCAGCAGGGAAGGGGCTAATCCGGGCTTCACACACCCAGATGCACCGTGCCTCTGTTCTCAGATGGCCGTCCCATCTCCCGTGGGATGACGGCGGCACGACAGCCCCGACCAGCGCGGAGCTGATGTCTGAAGAGGTTTCGCCGACAGGAGCCGAGGAGGTTTATGCAACACGGACGGGGGGAGGAGGGTCTCCCTGTGCTCGCACGAGGTGTCGGCAGCGCTGAGGCCAGGCAGGAGCTTCAACCGCCCTGCCCGGGCGCCCCAGGGTCGGAGCAGAAGGGATGTCACCCCCAGAACGGAGCGGCCGCGTTGGGTGGACATCTGGAGGTGAAGACGTTAGTCCACGCAGAAGATCTGGGCAGGGTGCAGTCAGAAGGACAGAAATACTCAGTAGCCGATTTGGGTGCTCTCCTCTTGTTAGGAGAGCGTTAGTAGCTGACCACTGGAAGGGTTTAACTGGGAGCACTGGGGACCCTCCGTGCTGGACGGCTGTAACCAGGCAGCTGTCCTGCAGCGTGAAATGGAGCAACTGGTTCGATGCCAAAGCCCTGCTGTGGAATCGGGGCATGTGTTCTTCAGACAGGCTGAGCTGGGCCATTTTAATAATTGAACTAATTCCAATTCTCTACTGATTTATTTCTATCCTGAAAGCAGCCACCGAATTCCAAAGCAGGGACACGCACTCACTCCCACCACAAACACTTTCTCCTTTAACGGGCAGAGGCCGGCAGAACCCCGCTGTACCGACTGGTGACGGACCTTCCTTTTGCAGGTGACTTCAGAAGCGTCGTAACTCCTGGACTGCCGCTCTCATTAGCTCACGAACGCGCCGGGCTGTACTTCCCACCAACGTCTTCTTAGATGGAGAGAGCATTCAAAGCAGGGTCCAGATTCACTTCCCATCCATTATTGATTTTGGTTACAAGGGAAGGGCATGCAAATGCTTGACTGTGCTTTTTGTGAGAAGCAACGTAACAGCACGCAGCATCCCCGCATAACTCCCTGTCAAGTCCAGGCTGCAAATACAGCTCTAACAACTAGACAAATAAAGAATATGGGCTGTTTATAGCTCAGTCCTTATCCTTCGGTAATCAATATGGCTCATTAGGTTTATGAGACAATCATGTCTTCTGCTACCCTGGCCCAGAACCTCTGAGTAATGGCTTGCCGATGCCAAGTAATTATAATGATGTCTTGCAAGTGAAGCAGAAACAACCAAGTAAACTGATTTAAAGCAGTTTAATCGGTCTGAGTTTTCCTTGAGCTCAGTGTCTTTCCAATGTTCTACCTTTATCAGCCCAAACCTGCAGTTTATTAGATATTCTTGTTGGGTTTCCATGCTGGGGATTTGGGGAGCGTTTTGCTTTCAGATCCAGTGATACATCAGGCTATTCCTGTCCCTCTCTCCGTTACCTGCCCTTTCTGCTATGCCTTTGTTTCGGGCATAAGAGAAAGGGAAGCAAGGGGTAAACGAGTTACACGCTGTCCCCAAAATGACGTGGGGCATTGACCCCAGACATCCCCAACCCAGGCTGCTCCTCAACCATCTTCCCCGTGCCGCAGCTCGCTGCGCTGTCCGTGCACATGGGGAAAGGTGGGAGAAGGAGAAACGCGACAGAAGACCCTGACACCTCTGTGACCGCCAAGAAGATGCCCCTCTACACGCGGCACCAGCCCCCCCGGCACTGCTGGAGTTACTCCTCCTTTCCAGCTCTCTGCTCACTGGTCATGCCCGTACCCTGGGTGCAGGAGACCAGCTTGTACATTTTCACGCTGTGTTGATTTAGAAAAAGCTCTGTCATTCTTCCAATCCAAGACGACAGTTTTTAGGTTAGCAGGTAAGACTTCTTTTACGATGGTGACTGCAAAAGGTCAGTGGCACATGTTTTTGGATTAGGACATAGCCTCCTTCAGAAAAAGCCATTCCTCTGCCAGTAGCTTGGCAGTTCAATGGCTTGGCAATAAATGGGGGATGCTCTTGGGGCTCAGTGTTATGATTAAAGAAACAGCAATTACAAGAGCAACGCTATTAACCAGGGGTAAGGAAATGGCACTGCGAGTGAGCAATGCTCCTCTCGACAGCAGGCTGCTCCTGCAGAGAGGCTCCTCCAGCCCGTCCCCTCCGAGGGCTGGGTCTGCACCCCACAATTCAGCAGCTACCCCGGGCTCTGCAGCAGGCAGGGGTGACACTGCCTGTCCACAGCAGGGCTTTCTGCTCTTTCTGTGGTCTGGTGTTTGGTCTGAAATGCCTGCATGTTGGCCCACCTTTGCTGCAGAGATGGCTCGTACCCCCAGTTCAGGGAGGCAGGGTCTGACCAGCACATATTCTCATGACGGCTGATTCGGGAGCAGCCGTTGTACAGGAGATACGCAGACTTTCACTAAGTTTGCATCTCATTGGAAATATTTGATATTTTATACCCCTTTGCAGCTCTGCTTCTTTTAGGGAAGCAGCTACTCTGAGCCCTGCAAGGTCTGCAGGGATCAAGCCCTCCAAGCCCCTCTAACTCCCTTCTCCCACCTCCTCCCTGCAGCTCCCTCCACCCCACACTCCAGCTCTCACTCCGACGTTTGTCCTACGAGTGGGGAAGAGTCTAATTCTACCACGAGCTGGATGCTTGGCTTAATCGCCAAGGTTAACTCTTTTTCATCTCCTCAGAGCAAAGTGGCCCATCTATCCACTAATAATGTTTGATCAGAGAAGGGGATCAAACAGTTAATCTCAGCTGTTAGCAAAGATTAACCGGCTTCAGTGGGACTGGGCAGAGCCCGCAGGGACGGCTCAGGGGTGAGCCCTACAAGCAGCAGCCGATGCACTTTGCCCACACCGTGCACTCGTTTCTCACACCCCCCCCCGTTCCCCGTCCCCCTCCGCTGCCGCGGGCACAGCTCCCGTCTCCCCCAGCACCCTCCCACCGCTTAGGAGAGACACCCAGCTCCTGCCGGGCTGATAACTGCAAGTATTCTGTGGATTAGTACCTTGGCAGGGCTTAAATGTTTGCCGCAGACATAAGCCTTGTCATGGTTGATTTTATTTATTGTTGTATATTTCCAAATAAAACAGAAAGCGAACAAATAAACAGGGTGACAGAGCTATAAACCCCACGCCTGCTCATTCACCTGAAGAAAAGCCTGCCTCAACTAATTAACCTGTGCAAGCCTTGTGCTGTTCATAAACACGCCATGAATTAATATTGTATTTTTTCAAACAGCCAACATACACCACTAAATCTTTATTGGGCAGCAAAAAAGAAATAGCTCCCCTTTCTAGGTTAGACGCAACAACAACAACAAGAGGCTGAGTTTTTAAATGAGAATGAAATATTAGAACAAGTTTTTTCCCTGCCTTCGCTGCCTGCACTGAGCGTGCCTGGACCACGCTGAAGGAGCGAGGTTTGTGCGTGTGGAAGGGCTGAGCTGCAGCCTCCCCGGCCTCGGGGGATTACAGAAGCAAGCACCAAAACACTGGTCTTCGGCACCAAACCTCCTCGCGTATCCAGCGTGAGGATGGATTCCGCTCTATGACAGTCTGAGAAGCTGAGGGCTTGCTTCCTTCCAACGACGGCAGAGATGAGCATGTGAAATGGGAAATAAAGCTGTGGGTCTGCGGGGACGGGGGGAGGTCACGAGACGTGCAGTAGCCTCTGGGGAAAATAAATCGCTGGAAAAGCTGGCAGAGGACGTGCATTGGGGACACGGGTCTGCTGGCCCCGCGCAAGTGCGTGCAGATGTCTGCAGGCTTTTCTTTAAGACAAGCCCTATGCATTTACTGATCATACACACAGAATGGGATAGTTCAAGAAAAATAGAGAGGGGGCAGAAACACAAATCAAGGAGTAACATTTTTGAAGGAGAAATTATAAATTGCAATTTAATCACATAATCACTTTGACACTCTCAAGCAAGCTAATTTCTTCCCTTGCCTCATTTCACCCACTTGGCAAGATGAATCTTAATGAATAATGTCCTATGAATATTTAATTTTTTGATCAATTTGAATTTTTTTTCCTTATAACCCTACCTGCTGGATGGATAAATCCATTCTCTCCTCTTTTCCTCTTGCAAAGATACAGAGAACAACAGCTTCTCCTTCGACTTCCATCCTCCCCTGTTTTTTTCCCCTCCCCTTTTGGCCAAGCAGCGGTCATTGCCGTCACCCCTCGCCCATCCTCGGCAGCTCCTCGGGGCTCACCCGGGTGAGGAGCCCCTCACCGGGGCACTGGGGCCGACAACACCAACCCATTTCACCCTGTAAACCACCCTCCAGCTCAGGGAACTTCCTCAAACCAGGAAAACTTTGCAGACAGACAAGTAAATTGATTGCAGAGAATTGCAGATCTTTAATGCGAATTGATTATCTCTAATGGTTTTAAAGCAATTTAAATATAACTGGATTGTTTGGGCAAGAATTTGGCGTCTAAGGAGAGGGCAATAACAATCTCCCTGCTAATGAGTATTGACTGGCAGCATCCCTGCGCGCGGGCGATGGCTGCTCTCGGCTGCGGCGGCCCCGGGTGCCAGCCCTGCAGCCCC
>NW_009231765.1:0-284 GCF_000690835.1 Fulmarus glacialis
CCCCAAAAAAAAACCCTCACCCTGAATAAACCAGGACAAGCCTGTGCTCTCTTCTGGAGGGAGCCCTGCGAAGTTGTATGCGTGTGTGTATGTGTGTGCGTGCGTCGGGCTGCCAACCTGGAGGACTTTTCCGGGGAGAGGCAGGGAAGCAGAGAGGGAAGCTCTTTTATTTCACTGCTTGTTTTGATGGTCGCTCCCAGGAGGCTGCGATTTTCTGCTGCCTAGTTAGTGCCCCTTAATCCCGACTCGGGAGTGACTCAGTCGATGCTTGCAAGGGCTGATTA
>NW_009231765.1:381-924 GCF_000690835.1 Fulmarus glacialis
GGGGGAGGGGAAAGGGGGGGGGGGGGAGAGAGGGAGAGCCCGGGGCAGGTAAAGGAGAACCCATCGCGTTGGTCTTGTTAGGCTTTTTATTATTATTACTACGATTTAATTGAATTCTTGTCTGTCTTCAGTGGCAAGCGCTGACAATTTTGCACTGATGCTGTCTTTACAAACACATCTATCCTCCTCCTTCCTTCCCTCTTTCTCTTTCTTCCTCTCCCTCTCATTTTAGTCACGATTTCCCGAGATAAATGAATGCACATTTGATGGGTGTGTAAGACGTGGCCCATTCGGCTCCCGTAACACAGCCCTGTTGATGCGATGTGTACTGTACCGGTCGTGCTAAGAAGCAAGTGGGCAAGTGCTTTTTTAACGGTTTGGATTGGTTTAAGAAGCTGACGGGGGTATTTTATTACTGGTCCAAAACAGTGCTCCAGCTTCCAAGTTAAACTTTTTTGGGCCTCCCTCCCCCACTTTATTTTGCATAAACACAGAGGCTGGATGAGGAAAACGTGAGATACTCAATTTTTTTTTTTTTTTTTT
>NW_009231765.1:1015-2040 GCF_000690835.1 Fulmarus glacialis
CGCAGCCGCCGCCCTGCTGGGCTGCTTCCCCGCATCCCTCTGGATCTTCTGGCAGCTCCCGCCAGCCGAAAGTTACCTGCTCTGCAGCAGCAGCAGCAGCAGCAGCCGTGCAGTCGCTTGCTCCTGAATTAAACACAACTCTTAATGATGTAGCATTATCAACAAGGGACACTTGATTGACTGATCTAGGTATGATATATGTGCTGGGCGTCTAAATTAAATATTAAGTGAAATACTTAGCTCTAATTAGAAATCGTAACCTAGCAATGAAAACTTGAAGAAACAAATTGCGGGGGGAGGAGGGGACAGCCTTTAAACGCGGCAGCGAGGAAAGTAGCGGTGATGTGTACGGAGGCTGACATATTAGTAACAAGCAGCAACTTTGAAATGATTGACGTATCATTAAAGCCATCAGGCTGATTTTAATAATTCTTCTTCAAGGGAAAAAAAAAAAAAGAAAGAAAAGAAGAAAAGGCGTGCAACCTCGCAGACAAGTTATTTATTTATCAGCGCATTAAACCCGGGAGAAACGTAATTAGACCGGGGGGAAACGAGGGAAGGCGGGGAGGAATCTGTCGACGAATTTAACAAACAAACGTCCGAAAAGCAGCGACCATCCAGCTCGGGGCTTCTCTGGGAGATGGAGTTGCCAGAGCTAGATGCCTTCTCCCCCGAGTGTGCCTTCCCAAGGTAAACAAGCACACAGTTGCCTCAACTTTCTCCTTTAGTACAAAGTTCCTGGTGCGACTGAAAATTTGAATATTTTATCAGTCTCTTGTAGTGGCCCTCATTAGGTGGGCATCCTGCTAAGGCCCTGGCGTTACAAGAAAGCTGCCCAATCAGAGCATTTGCACGCCTTGTTAGCGATGGTTAATGAAGCTTCCCCATGCACTCAAAGAAAGGCCCCCTCGATGTAGATTTACCTTATGTCAACTCGTTACTTCTAATGAATCGCATCAAAATTCTTCCCTGAATGGGGCCGAGGCGCCCGGACCGGGATCCCCTCCCCGCCCGGCGGAGCCCAC
>NW_009231766.1:0-6167 GCF_000690835.1 Fulmarus glacialis
GGCCGTGCGGGGGAGTCCCTTCCCCCCCCGCCCACCACCCGCCGCGTGGGGAGCGGCGCCTGCAAAATGGCAGAAAGGGGCTCCATGTTGTCTCTCACAGCAGCGCCCACGCTGGATCTGTTACGTTTGCGAGTGGAGCGGGGCTGTTCCCAGCTGCCAGGCCTTCAGACGCACGCTGGGCTCCTCGTGCTTCGTGATCAATTCAAACGTCGCGTGCAGCACTTGGGTGGGTAACGGTGATGGTACATGGGGGAGCGCGGTATCCCTCTTGCTCTCGTAGTTGTGTTCGTGCCACTGTAGATGGGAGTAAAAGAAGCCACAAAATTTAATGTAGTCGCTTGCTCAGCTGGTATGACTGAATTCACAGGGTGACGTGTATCCTTTTCCCACTTGAACTCCTCTCAGCAATGGAGCGTGTTTTATCTGATATATCCGTATCTGGTAAAGGAGTGTGCCAGTGTAACCCTGCGAGGTTGCGTTAAAAATACCACATCAGCCCTGCTCCAGAGGTTTTAGTCACTGGGAAAGGTAGTGGAATATTTTGGGTGGACAGAAGTCCTTCTGTCTCTCACCATCCACAAAAGCAGTTTCTGCGTGGGCTATCCTGTCTCTGCTATGGGCCCGCCCCAGCATTCAAATAGGACCTGCAGCTACATGAACCCTTCCCTGAAACCCTCAGAAGTCTAAGACAGGGACATTGGCTGTGCTTTCAATACCGAAAGCCTTTTTCAAAAGAAGGAAAATCCCAGCCTTCATTTCTTAGTGACTGATAGTTTGCTCTTTGTTTCCTCCAACCCTGAGTCTGTGCAGGCTCCATGCCATCGCACGTGGTTGTGATAGTCATTTTTCAGGCTACAGCTGCACTTTAATGTGCTTTGAAGCAGGTAGTGCTGTGAATTGCAGAACTAACAAAGCCTGGTTCCTTATCAGTTTTGGTCTCGTAATTGGATTCTTTGACGACTAATAAGGCACAAGTTCTAACTGAAGCTTTTACCCTAATTGGTGCATTTGTAATGTCTCTTTTCATTCTGTCTCTCTTATGCCTTTTAAATCTTTAGTTTGCACCATGACCTTTCCGTCTGGAAGGACAAAAATAAAGTCTTTCTCCTATTTGGTCTCCTATTTTCATGAACCCTACATGAGTTCTTGGTTTTTTAGATCTCTGCAAGGGACTTTCATTCTTCTTATAGCTTTATAGCAAAGGTTTAAAGCTGGGTCACGTGCTTTTCCCTTGATCTTTCAAACAGGCATAGTAGCTGTAGGTAGGTACCAGAGCAGAGCAGGGCTCATTCCCAAGGATCATGAGCAGAAGGAGACTGCTCCTTCTGTGTCTGCCCAAGGTCAAACACCCTATTTGAAAGAGAGACGTGCCAGCGTATCTTAGGTAAATGCCCTTGTTACCCAGCTTTGGATAATTGGAGGCAGTTGCTTTTTTAAGGCTTTTTTTTCTTGATGCTCTTCCTCTTTGTGTGAATGATTAAATATTTATGGAGACAAAAATAGATGGATTATAAACCCCAGTCTTCAGGACATTCAGTCAGTATATGGGAGATAGCAGGGAGATACAAAATAACAAATACTTACTGCAAAATACTGAATTGCGTGTTCAGACTGTGATATCTCTGACAGAAAGCAATGTGGGGAGGCAGGATTTGGGACCCAGATCTCCCACAAGCTGGGGAAAATGTTTTAACCGTGATGTTCTTCGTCTGCCCCAGCCCTTCTTACGGGTTCCCTGTGGCTGAGATATGCTCTGAATGGGCTTCCAGGAGCAACGTCTTCTAGACAGATCGGTGAGGGAAAATCGTATGTACGAGTCTTGTTCTGGAGTTTCCATTCAAGCTGAAAAGCTTGGAGGGTGAAGTCAGAGCTGACAGAGTCAGCAAGTGCTTACATGAGAATAAGTAATACTTAAATGCAGATTCCTGCGTGATTTCGGTGCCTGTAAGGCTGGAGAGCAGGGGACACCTGGGGACGAGATTCCTGGCCGTCAAGGTCTGGCAGACCAGGGTGTCGAGGTCTTCTGAAGCGTTTTCAGTGGCCTAGGGTCTGCTGTGCTCTATTCTAGCAGACTTGGATGAGACAAAAGAGCTTTCTTGGGAAGAGAAAGGGGTGTCAGTGAATGAAGTGAGTTTGTTCTATGTACATTTTCAATTCATGCTGTTTTTCCTTCAGTGTAAAACATCTAAAAAGTTTTCCATGAGAAAATTATTTCCGTGATGCACTTTCCTGACTCACAAGGTTTACGTAGTGTTACTATGTTAAGGATTATGAAGTACTCACAAGTGTGACATTTCAGTAGTTAGACAGACAGACAAACTGATAATGAATATGAGATTCTAGGGCCCAAAAGCTCACACAGGTACTGTTACACATGTTACTATAGGCTCAATGAATACAACGCAAAGAGCAGCAAAGTTGTAAAGTGATTCTCCGCTAAAAAGCTGTACATGAAAAGGTACCTTCTTACTCAGCAGTTAAGATGCTTAGATGTGTTCTGACTAATCTTCTGACTTGACGGGCTGAAATAATTTTTACTGTTTTTCTTGCTTGTTAGCCTTGCAGAATTAAAATAGCTCTGAGAGAGGAAGTTGGATACTGCTCCTTCCTGTATTGAATTGACAAAATTGAATTCTAAGTTTCAGATAGTTATAGTGAACAAACCAAAAGATCAGTTAGTGGCTGTCCTTAAAGGAAAACCCTGTTTTGTGCATCAAAGCTTGGGTCTTCGTATTAGGCAACGGTGCCAGGGAAGGAAAGCTGTGGTCACATCTGGTCACATTGCCAGGACTGGCAGCTAGGAAAGCTCTGTCTGCCTGTAATTGCAGACAGAAATTGCTGTGAAACAGTAAATGTAGAACCACGTCAAGTCACTTTTCAAAGAGCCACTACACTTCACAGACACTGAAGCACAGTAAGTCTGATTAACAGTCTGTCTACCACTTCAAAAGCAGATGGTGTGAAAATGCAGACAGGGTACAAAGTTTGATCGCAGTAGCTCAAACTAATGAGCAGTTCATGCTGTTGCGTTCTGACTGAGAAGCAGACATCAGAGTTAATAGTAAAAGATTAAAATCCTTAGAAGTGCTGCAGATACCTATGATATCAGCAATAATAATAGTTTCGGATGACAAGCATTCCTGTGGATCAAAAGGAAAATAGGATACCCGTGTCACTTAATTTATAATTTCTGAGAAATTGGGAGTCATGCAAGAGGTTCTTCAAAATTTACAGTAGGGAGAAGCTTGAATTTGCCGCATGTAATAATTAGGAGGGAAGCTAGAACAGGGAGTTGCAGAGCAAACAATGAAATGAATGAAAAGTATAAACGAGAGTCTTCCAGGGTGTGAGAACCAGGAAGCCTGTGAAAGAATTAGTGGATGTGTTGGATCAAGGGAGGTTAAAGAGAACAATCAAGAAAAACTTTGCTTTTTCATATCCACCTTCAGTTTTGAGGATGTAGGAGGCTTTTATATTCTTGTCCTGCGTCCATTCTGTTTTTTACAATGAAGCAGCTTTTGGAGATTGAGATCTCATAAGGAGAAATGTTGGACCAAACTAATAATTTTAAAACATAATATGGCATACCTCCAAGAATTCCAGAGAACTTCAAGTGAGAAGTAGTTGGGCACCTTGGCTTCTTGGGTTAGGAAAATATGTGGTCTCTCATAGAAAGCTGCCATGGTACCAGAGCATCAGGGGAGACAATACAGACTATACCCACAATTTAAAAAAAGGTGCTAGGGATGAAGCAGGGAAGTAGAACAGTGAAACTTTTATTTGTTTCTTGAAAGCTGGTCAGAATGGTAATTAAAAATATGTCAAAACACTGGAAGACTATGATAACCGAGATGAATTCTTTAAGCAAAGAGTATCTCATAAATCCCCTTTCAGTTTTCTGTATGTGTCAATAAAGAAGTTAATAAAAGAGAAACATTTAATCTGATATATTTAGATTTTTCAAAAGCCTTTGAGACTGCTCCACAAAGACAGAATCTTGATAGGGAAAAGGGGTTACTAATGTAACTTACTTTGGGGCCTTATCTTGTTTCATATTTGAATTCATGGCCTTGGCATAAACAAAAAGAGCATTTGGATGAAATTTGCTGATGGCACAAGGACGGAATGATCAGGATGTTATAAACGAATACTGAAAGACTTCTGAGATTTGGATGAAATGAAATCTTGGATGAGATTCAGGTATGCAAAATTTAGTGCCATGAATATAAGGTCTCATAACTTTTTTTTTTTTTTTTTGCCCTGGGAACTCACCAATTGGAAATGAGAGAGAAGGAGGAAAAGGATCTTCGAGTATTAGCTGGTCACACACAGTGAACTGCTAAAAGGTAAATGGGATCCAGGAAAGTATCAAGAGAATTTTCTATTAAAAAAATCTCGTATAGAATGTTGTGAATAATTCTGACCATTCATTCTCAATAAAGATTGATTCAAACTGAAACAGCTGTAAGAATGGCTTCTAGGATTTTCTGGAGAATGAAGATCCTATCACCAGAACTTTGGCTTAAAAACCTTGCCTCGTAAAATGGAGACTGAGAAGGGGTCTGATGGCTGGCCAGAAGCACCCCTGATGGTAAGTAACAGGAAGGGAAAGGAGCTTTTAATTGGAAGGATGCTACTAGTTTAAAAACAAATAGGTATAGAGTAGCCAAAGTTAGGCTGAACAGTATGAAAAAAAAATCCAGAATTAAGTAGGGACTTTGCAAAATGGCCTTCTCTAAATTGTGCAAACAAAAAACGTTAAAAAATTTTAAGCATTACAGTGTAAGACGAGAAGAATTGTATTTGAACAAGAACTGTCCTATAAGCAGCAAGCAAGGGGTGGAATCGATCAATTAATTTCCATCATGGCAAAAGGGTAAAAGCAAAATGTCTTAAGGATTTATCCTGTGTCCTGTGTTGTGGTTTTTTATTGTTCATCTGGAAAGAGGAGGGAAAAGCGAACAGTGAAGCAACAACCTCTGCAGAAGACAAAGTAATTCAGAGTAGCCTTATTAGAGAGGTCTCTGGAAGACTTTCGTCAGACCTAAACAGGGAAGGTGACTGGGCAGCACAACAGTAATTGAAATTCAGTGTCAACAGTGCAATGGCAATGGCTGATGTTACTCCTTCTGGGGTTTAAATTAACTCTATAATAATCATAAGCATGAGATTTCAGCGCCAGTGTGGACAATCTTGTCTGAATGGTCTGGGGAGGACACAGAAGTCTGCCCTTAAAGAGGAGACTTCAGGAAATGGTGACATGAGCTATTAAGGCATGTAAAAACTCAGAGAGAGAGATTAGAAGAACTGAGGTTGCTATTTTGGAGGTGGTAGAGTGGAAACAGGAAAAGGAAATGGGCATTTAACTTGAGCTTAATTCAGCTGCTTCTCTGAACTATTGGAGCTTTCTGATCAGTCCATATTTGAAAGCACAACATACTCCTTCAAGTGGTGTTACCATTGGTCAGACACGGTCCTAATTGCTTGCAGGATTTTTTGACAATATTGCTAATTATGTTCTGAAGCTGTTGGTTTATAGGAATAGTCAGCATTAGGTGCCCTTCTGTCAAAGGAACAAGGAACTGGGATAACCGTGTTCCTGTGCGTAATCAGAAGATTTTTTTCTCAAGCATTTGTGGAGACATAGAATGAATAGAAGAGGAAAAAAGGTATTTACAAAGGCTTGTGTAAGGTTTTCAAAGGATTTTTGAATGGCTGCTGTCCCGAAAATACTGCCCTCTGCTTAAGGAGTCTGTATCAGGGAGAGAGATTACTTGATAACTTGGTAACATGTGGGTAGTAAACATTTGCAGAGTCCCTAAACACCAGAAGGCTTGGTTCAATCTATGAGCTTTGAAATCTTAATGTGAATCGTCCTTAGCCCTTCTTAAGAATTGGTATGAGCCAGCAATTCTGCTCTGGGTTGCTTAAAATGGCATTGCTGCAGTTATGACACGCGGTTGGTGATGATGCAAAATATTCAGAGCTAAGTTAGCCTGCAGCCTCTGGAAGAATTACTGTCAGCAAGATGAGTAACCATATACTCAAAATGACCAGTTCTGGCCTGGAATGCTTATTTACTATTTGTTTCCTATTGGATTTAGAACTTCTATGCTTCCCCAGCTCTAGCTTTGTAGTGATTTTTCATAGAATCATAGAATCATTAA